>NC_086448.1:195044631-195119631 GCF_028390025.1 Pseudophryne corroboree
TTCTGCTTTAGTCTGGCTGCACATTCCCTTAGATCATGGGCTCTCTCCCACAGATCAGTTACCAGACGGCATCACCTTATGCAACATATGGAATTTTATTTACGCCTATAGTCTATTAATTCGCTAGCGTGTCTATACGTAGTAACTTCATTACACACATTTTCGATACATGCACAGAGCAGTCTGCAATGTTATTCTATGAACATCAAAGTGCCCGGTGGAGGAGGGGGGGGGGGGGGGGTGGAGAGACAAAGACTTTATTTTGCACAACTTACATATGCAGCATAACACATGGCTTTTTTTTCTCTCGTAATGTAGCCCCTATGTTCTGCATGCTCACTGCATACCCTGCACGGCTCTAGCATGGGCTCCCTGTCAGGCATGTGAGGAAAGCATGTTACATGACAGATTACATACAGCTATGAACCTAGCAAGTGACGATCTGTTGCTTCCCTTGAGATGGCTACAAAGAGAAGGGCCCATAGTCCCAGCTTGTCCAATTTCCCCATCTGATCACATGACCAGCACCTCCCTGCTAAGGATGGGGATAGATTCCACGTCAGCCTACGTCTTCCAATTCCTACTCCACAGATCTGCTTCAAAGAGGCAGCTGCATGAGAGAACCATGCTAAGCCCAGCTAATGCGCACAGCCCAAGGTAGCCTAATGATGGATTTTGATGAGCGTGTCCCCTGTTCCTCTAACATGTATCTGCCCAGTTGCACTTACTACGTCTCCGGTCCTGACTTCTCCAGCCTGCCTTCATTCCTGCCCCAAAGTCCATCTTCTCGCCCCATGCCCTACTCCTACTCCTCTAACCTGCCCCAGGTGCAGCCAGTCAGAGAGGTGACCTTCAGAGAGTATGCCATTGATACCTCCAGTAAGTGGCACCCCAGGACCAACCTGCCCCATTGCTACACAGCAGATGACATTATGCACAGAGACTGTCTCCCTGCCTCCAACGCAGCTGGCATGGGGGAGATGTTCGGCAAGAGTTCCTCCAATGTGTACCACCCAAATGCCAACGTCTCCTCCAACTTCTATAGCGCAGTGGGCAGGAATGGGGTGCTGCCACAAGCCTTTGACCAGTTCTTTGAGACAGCCTATGGCAACGCGGATCACCAGCCTTCCGACTTTTCCCTGGACAGACACTGCGACAAAGTTCCCGGAGCGACTGCGACAACTTCAAGTTCGGAGCCCAGGGAGGCTGAGGAGAAGGAGAGGAGAGCGGAGAGCAGCCACAGCAGCCACAGCCACAGCAGCTCCCACTCATCCTCCGGCAACAATGAGGACAAAGCCAATGGCTCCAGTATGTATTGCTGCCTGCAGCGCCTGCCCTGTCACTGGCTCTGCAATCTCGGCGCACCGCTGTTAAATTTTTATATGCTGTTTTATAAGCATATAAGGTTTATGGAGGGTCCTTAGATTTACCCCAACAAACTTTCTTATAAAAGGCAGGATCACGTGCTTAGCACTGAAATTGGCCGTGAAATACCAGCCACCAATGGATGCCTTAAGACAATCCTTCCCCCTTTTTTTTCTTTCCCCCTTTTAAAACTCTGGGGTCGGTTTGAGAATATATAGTAAGTAAGAATTTAGGCCAATAAAAAAAAAATATACCCACAAAAATAACCTTGCATGCTTTGATATCAGAATGATCCTGCATGACATGTCAGCAGGGCTGCCCTGCCACTGCTGGGGCTAGGATAGGTACACACAGGTGATGCTGGGACTTGTTACACTGTGTGATCCGCAGCTGTGATAGCAGGATTAAAGGAACATAAAGCTTCCTGGTACAGACTTTCACAGGACACAGCTTGTTTCATGTGAAAATGAGAGAAGGGGAACATGTTCTAAAGCAGATGTAGAAATATATGTTTGCATGCACTATATATATATATATACCAAGCTAGTTACCAAGCAAATAGCATTGTGAATAACAAATCTGTTTGTTTATATATATATATATATATATATATACACACACACACACACACACACACACACACACACACACACACACACACACACACACACACACAGCCATAACTATATGTATATACATCTGTCTGCCGTCTATAGTGAGGGTCTATGTAATGTGTATCTATGTTCGGCTGAAGTTCATATTGTAATGTCAAGATCTGAAAACCATACATTAAGATCTAAAGGTACTAATTAATTCAATGCTTCAAATGTAAATGCTTATTGGTTATTTTCTCAAATAAAAACAAGGAGCCAGAGTGCAAGTCAATAAAATATCATTTATATTGCTATATAATTGAACTAGTTGATCCCTATTATTACAGTCCAACAATATTCTTCAAGTGCTAGTACCAGTTCTATAAATGGTAGCAGTAATCTCTTTTAGTGTAACAAAGCCAACTAGCTTATTACTTTTTAACTATTCATGATCTGCATTGCGTGCAGTGATGTTGAGTCTCTTAAAAAAAAAAAAAACAGAAAAAAACCCCCCCAAAACCCTCGGGCTACAGTATTCCTGTAAATGGCTTATAATGGAAGTGATTGTAATTTACTACTGTATGCTACTTTAACATGATGGTATTTATTTTTGTTCCACAGGTGGACAACGTACCCGTAAAAAGAGGTGTCCTTACACCAAATACCAAATTAGGGAACTGGAAAGGGAATTTTTTTTCAGTGTTTATATAAATAAAGAGAAAAGGCTACAGCTTTCTCGAATGCTGAATTTAACCGACCGACAAGTCAAGATATGGTTTCAAAATAGGAGGATGAAAGAGAAAAAAATTAACAGAGACCGATTGCAGTATTACTCGGCTAATCCTCTCCTATGAGAGTAACAGCGTTTTCCCCCCGGACGTATTACCTATTTTTGTTCATGACAAGTTTACATGTATGTGGATGTGCATGTAACTTACAGGAACCATGGGAAGTAACATTTGTTCATGAACAACCCTTCGTAAACGAAAATAGCTGCCTCTAATCTTAGAACCAGACGAGGATGCTAAGGGTAGCAGTATGCTTTCAAATTCCTAGCTGAATAATGTGCTTGGATGCAGGAATCACCAATTATTGACACACGTTATCTTGTTGTGTTAATGGACTGATGTTTTCAGTACGATTTTGGTACAGTCTCTAAAAGGACCAGTTGCAACATTTGATTTTGATGTACTTACTATGACTTTGAAGATATTTTCTGACTGTTCTCACCTTCTCATCGTACAAAAAAACATTCGGCTTAAAAATGTACTCTCGAGTTGTTTTATTATTGCAATAGGAAACACAAACAACCAAAACACAGAAGTTATGTGGTTTACTTGTCGGTTTAATGTCCAAGCGTCCTGCTGTCTCCTTTCCGTTTCACCCATATCAGTTATTGCAAATTTCACCTATGTGGTCTATGAAATATGCACTTTGTTTGCTAATATCAATCTATGTCTGTGACTGAAGTTGCGGAAACCCGCAATTTAAAATCAGACAGCATGTATGTATTACTATCACCTGTTTGAATAAGCAGTGCAACCAGACAATGATAAGAGAAATAAATCCACTCACAGGATATAATCAAGAAAGTCTCTCTCTCTCTCTCTCTCTCTCTCTCTCTCTCTAGATAGATAGATAGATAGATAGATAGATAGATAGATACTTTTATATATATATATATATATATATATATATATATCCTTTCTTCATACCAAATGAAGTCAGACAGGTTATTTGAACTTAAATGTATGTGCCCACGCCATAGTTTATGTTTAGTATAAAACTCATTTAAATATATATAAATCTATATATATGAAACACCAAAGTTATTAAAGGCAATTATGGAAAAGGATATTTGAAATTATATATTAGTTTATGGGACATGATAATCTATTTGTATTGTTCCTGTATGAATGTATGTTTCGTATGTTTTACTAAATTGTGTAAATAAACGTAATTTGGTATATCGTCTGAATACCGTTTTACACATCTGGTTTGATAATTTTTACCTTTTGCTAAAAAAAAATACTAATAATTGAATGGGGAGTATACGATTCTTTTTGTCATGAATGAGAATATTTGACACATATTATAAGGCTAAACTTCATGCTCTGTCACTGTTAACTTACAAATGAATATTTTATATGTATATAGAGTCTGTTATACAAATTATGTGGGATGCATGTATACAGCCAGAGAGCGCACAAGACAAATAAACTTGGTTGAAAAAAATACAAATGATGCATTGTGTTGGCTTCTTACATAGTTTTTTTTACATTGCCCATGCAATGTATGATTCATTTTGTACGATGTGCTCATACATTTAATAGATTTCTCCACAAAATGCTGATTCTGCAATCCCAAGATGAGGCTGGTTACTGATTGAGAATTATTGATTGTGTAAGGTGATCCAATGTCTTGTACATCACTATAGTCTTGATATTCTAATTTGAGGGGACCCTGTTGTAGATAAAGAACACAATAATTCTATAGAACTATTTCACACTATGCTTCATCAAACAATGCATTTGCTTTTTTACTATTACACTTGTTTTTATATTAAATGTAATACAGTTGTTTCTTAGACTACTGCAACTGTCCCTTTTTAAAGTTTTTCTTTTTTCTTTGAAATGATTATTATTTTTATCCAGATCTCTAAATATCTTATTTTCTAATAGCTATCTGGCTTTGAACTTCCATTCAGCTATTGTTGGACATTGTACATAACCTTGAGAAGAATGTCTAGCATTCTGTGGGGCCCTATTGTATACAGATTTCTGTATTGTTTATATTGTAGTGCACGAGAAATGTCAAACATTGGCCGACACATCTTTTTTTGTATAGGTCTTTAGTGGAGTTTTTTTTCTGGCAAATACTGTACAACTAGTTCTAAAAGCATCAACAACATGCTAAAATAGAAGTAAGATTGAATAAATAGGAATTAGATAGGGAGAAGACTGTCAATGAGACGTTTACAGGATATTTCCTTTTTGGGATAAATATTAACTGGTTTCCCTTGCAAACACTCTAGACCCTTGAGGCCTGCATTTTATCCGCCAGAGTCTTTGGTCTGACCCAATAAAAGCACATGCTCTGTGTTGCTAAGGCAATTCGGTAATAAAACGTGTCTGTGATTTGTGATTTGCATATTTGGAATGCAGGACTATAAACTAAACACAGGGTATGTGGCCATTTCTGAGAAGGTGATATCAGTGCTGTCCAACAGTTGCATGAAAGGACATTGTAACATCTCTTTAGGATGACAACAGAAATTACAAAATAGTTCCTTTTCCAAAGGAACAGAATGGCCACAAGATGGCGCTGTATCGATCAATGTCAATGCCGCTCTGCCAGGAGAATCCAATGCTAGAATATTGGCCTTTGTTCTTTCTTTATCATGCGAGAAGACTCTTCAGAGATATAACTTGTTTTGTCTTTAGGAGGAAAGTCTGTCTGTCACTAGTTGATTAAAACAAACTGAATGCTTGGAAAGTGCACTCAAAAGTCTGAAAAATAAGATTATTGTGATGGATGAGGCAGATAAGGTAAGTAATTGATTACACACTGTCTACATGATAGGGCGATATCCTATGATGCTTAGAGGCTTGTTACCATACAATTTTATTTTAATATGTTGTAATATGGGAATTATTTATTTCACATAGCATCTGGATTTAAAAGATATGTATATCATAGCATATATCTGCACAATACGTTTGAATTGCCCTGCTGAGTAATGTGGAAATAATCTATCTACAAAATGTATATAAATGAGCACACACTCAGAATTTTACATTTCATGAAAAGAAAAAAAGTAAGGTACTGATTTCAGGCACTTTGGATGAGCTGATGTCTTTATGCATCTTCAAAGAAAGTTGACTGAATATACTGTGAGAGAGAGAGAGAGAGAGAGAGACTTATATACACAAATAGACAACATAAATAAATAATACAGTATTGCTACAAGATCAATATAGATACTCTTTTTCTAACCATGTGCAAAACATTAAGAGTTACCATAACATTTCAAAGTATCTAAACACAGTTATTTACACATACAGTATTTCCTAAAATGCTGATTACATGGCTGAAAGTATAAAGGAACATAAATGCAGTGAAATTCGATCAGGAAAAAAGAGAAAAACAACAAACAAACATATTTATATATTGTCTTCTGCTGAAATGTCTGCAATTTTACTTTCTTAATGATGTAGCTTTATGTTAATACGCAGAGTACACTTTTAATTTCGTGTGGGGAGGGCCGATATTAGAGCTGAGACTTTCTTTCCATGCAAAAATGCAGCATTATCGCAAAATAAATGCATTAAGGTTAGGATACACTTTGGACTACAGAAAATCTTGATAAATGGCACTTATGTTTCACTCTTGGGAACTGTATCTCTTTTAACCGAGTCCAAAATGTAGTCCAGAAGAATTTATAAATGCTGTAATTGAGCCAATATATACAGGGCCAAAAGTATTGTCTGACCCTCTATGAAATATTCGGAAGAAATGTAAGAGGGTAATTAATAGCTAATATTAAACTAACTGAGCAAATAAATTAATGTTGATAACATTTTACTGCCCACCAAGGCGGTATTGAAGGATCTTGCTGTGCACTTGACACACAACCATTAACTTTGTTATACCTTTAAATTGTATGTATGTATATATATATATATATATATATATATATATATATATATATATTATTTTTATATTTATTTATATATATATTACATAGAGAGAGAGAGAGAGAGAGAGAGAGAGAGAGAGAGAGACTTAATTCACAGCCCTTTGAATGCATGACACACACTGCTTGATCAAAGAACATTTCAATGAAGTTCCAAAACTTGGTGCCCCCATGCAAGTGTTTAAACCTTATATCAATAGTGTATACCGCAGCAGCTTCATTAATTAATCATGCAGTACATATTTTTAAATGAACATATAAAGATAAATGCTGTGTACACTAATATATTACTGAAAAATGTCGTCCCTCCAATCCTTAATCCAAAATCAGTATGACACTTGATAGATATAATGCAGGTCCATCAATCTGAGTTCCTACTTGTAAAATTATTGTATTCATTTAGATAATTTGAGCTACTTGTCAATGTTTGTATTGTTCAAAGTTATAGAGATTTTGTATAATTGTGTACATATTGAACGTAAAGTAATAATGAACAAAGTGTGTGTGTGTGTGTGTGTGTGTGTGTGTGTGTGTGTGTGTGTGTGTGTGTGTGTGTGTGTGTGTGTGTGTGTGACACGATTACCCGGCCAGTGGTGTAACACTGGGTAGCATGTATTATTAATCTTATGCATTTGCTATTGTCTTTTTGTTACTTGTTTACATTATTAGGGTAATTACTTTACTTTGATAGAGAAATATAGTGGTTAGTAATATATAGGTCTGGGTGTATAAGTTTTTTTTTGTGATGGTAGCTGGTATTTGTCACCAATCTTGGCACTAGGAAGCCCACATCTGATTCTAAGCACCACCCTGGATCCAGTCCAGGGGAAAATGAAAGAATATTTGGCAACAGCGAACATTCTTGACAGTTTACAGTTGTCAAATAGGAAAATTAGAAGAAATGCATTGTATAAGCCGTCACATTACAGGAAATCTACTACATAAACACTGATGTTTATTCACATGCGTTTTGTCATACATTTGTGTATAGAGTCAGATATTTACTATATAGCTGTTTGTATAAAAATTTACATGTTTTTGATAGCTTTATTTATACATCCTACACTTACTCTGATGTAGATTTTATAATTATCTTGTGCTATTACACGTATTTGTTTGCTTGGGGGTGGGTGGTGGGTCTTGTTTGTAGTTCATGTTTTTAGGGCAAGTTCAAAGATCCAGTCATTGTATTATAAATGACAGTGAAATGTGGGTATTGTTTTATCCTGAATACAAACACAAATGTGCCACTGGTTCTCGCCTTTAGCAGGAGCAGAATTCATAGCACAAGGCTTCTCGGCTTGCTGTGTAAGGGGAAAATATCCATTCACATAGGTTCCATTTATGCTTGAAAGGAGATTCCATTCGGTATTTAAAAAGTATTTTGGCACAAAGCGCAGTTTTCCTCGCTGAATTGTTCCTGTAAGCTCCAAACTGACCATTTATCGTTTATAGTTAAGATTTAAATGTGCTGTATTAGTTTTACTTGAGTGCGTTTGATGATACTAGTTTACTATTTGCCTGCTCTTGTTAGTGATTACAGAAAGAATAGATCGCGCACACCACTGGGCTATTAAACTTCATGAACTAGACCCTAACTATAAAAGGCCTCCAGATTTCTTTGTATAAACACATCTGCCTACATCCAATCTTGCACATCCACACCTTGCCTTCTATGATATTGTATTATAAAACAATACTCTGTATATTAATTACCACCCAGGGCACACGCCTGTAACAGGCCTATCCTGGGATGGACTATTGTACACAGCCATTGGATCATGTGACTCTGCATCCTTTGTTGTGCTCTTTGAGTTACATGAAATATAAGAATTTCTGCTTTAGTAAATAATATAATTTGAAAAAAAACAAAAAAAAACTGCGCGTTCTTTGCATATTTGTTGCATACATATGTGGCTGGCGGTGTTAAGTGAACATATTTACCTCCAGCTCAGATATCACACCCTACTGAGCCACAAAAATGTGTTACAGCTGCTACAGGAGCTCATAATACTGTATATATTTCATTATTACAAATATTAAAGTAAGGGCTAATCTGCAACATTATAAACTAACTATATATATATATATATATATATACACGCACACACACACAAACTACAATATGGTCTAGCTTACATTGTTATGGGCTAATCCGCAATCCGGTAAATTAATATGTAGATAAAGAATATATATATATATATATATATAGTTAAATATTTTTTATTTCATAAGCAATGCCCGCGTTTGCCTTACAGCTGCTTTCTGCAAATACAATGCAGCTGCGCCCTATTTTTACTATTATTGTTATTATTTTACAAGTTTTAAGCGCGGGAGTATAAACGTGTTTTACTGGGGTGTTATAAGTAGGGGATGGTTGTAGCAATGAAGTAACGCGTCCAGCAGAGCGCACAAACCTTGGAGAGGGCCCATGTGCTTCCTATTCTTTCAGAAACATCTGAACTCTGCTCATTTCATATGCCCTTCCCAGAAGAAAAGTCACAAGTGGAGGCTAATAAAAATGTAGCAGAGAGTTTAAAACGCAGATATTTTCCTTGAGCTTGCAAAGGCAGGCTATCTCGCTGCTAGTAGTCTACAGATCGTCTGAAAGCCAAGGGTAAGTGCTTTGGGAATGCGTGGTTAAAATGGTGCACTGATTTACATACTAGATCAACTAATAAACTCTCTTATTCATCTTACTTTCACACCACATCCGAATTGAGCGATTGAGCGGTGCGGTTTGCATACAGTAATATATATGTATGTATATATATATATATATATATATATATATATATATATTCTTCTGCACACAGATACATTGAATAAAAAATAGTCTTAGACTAGGTGAAAAGTTTCTGCACATACTTGTTCAATCTGTTCAGTGGGTTTTGTTTTGTGCCAGCACAGGAACTTATAAGTACTTAAATATTCTTGAAAGACATTGGGACGAATAGGTTGTATAACAGCACACTACAGGGAGTGTATAGCACTATAAACTACCTCAAACAAATACCGTGTGGTTTAATGCTTCTTATTTAAAAAGCACCCCTTTTTTATTTCGCAAATGCATGGGTTTTTACTATTTTAATCTACACACACACACACACACACACACACACACACACACACACACACACACACACACACACACACACACACACACACACACACACACACATATATAGTGGTACCATGGGGCCATTTTTTTAAATCAATATGTTTACTCAACGTGTTTTATTTTGAAATTACTATTCATGTTACTGCTTTGCAATGTTAGCTACGAAACAAGGCTTGATGGCTGACATTTGAAACACAATTAAAGGAAATAAAGTTTCTGGTTATAAGAGTACTCATGTGAAGACCACCCCTCGTGAATACTTAACATTCACCTTCTAACCACATCAATCTGCTCTGTTCTTTATTCTTTGTGCCCCTGTTGACTATACACTCAACATCTGTATGGTTTATATGTTTTTCAAACGCACATTTTTGCAAAAAAGAAAAAAAAAAAAAACACCCTTCAAATATTAACATATGTAATTTTAACGGAAATTGTAAAGTACTGACCCTGATTTTCCTAAAAACCACAGTTAAAAAAAAGTATCAGTATTTACATAGGAGATGAGAGTGTAATCTATAGAGTGCTGCAAAGCATCTTTACACCCAGTGGATAGTATATCTGCAAATACAGTCCACACAGCATGTAATGTATGTATATATATATATATATATATATATATATATATATATATATATATATTGAGGTCGAGCTAAGATGAACCTTTGCATACGAAACTTAACTGGGAGGGGTTGTTGCCTAGACGTGAGCTTTCATTGGCTGCATGCATCTGCCGTGGTGCAGGGGTATCTCTAATCATATTCAGCATGTTTTGCACAAGAAATGTCAGCCAGAAAGGAATATCTGCTCTCTTCGCCAAATTATTCCACAACAATGTCATGTTCGGAGAGCACGGCATCGAACTCTTTCCTGGTGGACTCCCTGATCAGCGGAGGCAGAGGAGAGGCTGGAGTCTACTACCAGGGCAGTGGAGTCTACTTGCCCCAGGCATCCGATGTGTCGTACGGGCTGCAGAGCTGTGGACTTTTCCCAGTGCTGAGCAAACGCAATGAGGGTAACACAGCAGCCCCCACATCTCAGAGCTATGCTCCAGGGATGGAGGTCTGGCTGGATGCCCCCAGATCCTGCCGGATGGTGGAGCCATCTGAGAGCCCAGCAGCTACCTCCTGCTCCTTCACACAGAATATTAAGGAGGAGAACTCATATTGCCTCTATGACTCGGACAAATGCCCTAAGGCTGCAGCTGCCACTGACCTGTCCACTTTCCCCAGGGTTAGTGCTGAGGCTAGCCCTGGCCACGGTGCCAGTTCTGTCCCAGTGCCAGGTTATTTCCGCCTCTCCCAGGCGTATGGCTCATCCAAGGGCTATGGTGCTGCTGCGGCTGCTGGGCAGATTGCTGCTTCCCAGTTTGCGCCTCTGCCCCAGGCTCGCTTTGACCAGTCCCTGCCTGTGCCCCCCATGCCTGCAGAGAGTGCCAGGAAGGACAGCGAGGGCCATTTGCCCAGTGCAGCCCAGCAGAGAACAGAGGAGGAGGCGCTGCACACATCTTCATCTGGGGCTGAAGACTCTTCTCCGGCTCCCTCTGACAGCAGCAAGCATTCCCCGGAGAAAGACACCGGAGGTGAGCACTCACACTCACTCACCAGCGCCCAGTTACATCACAAAGGGAAGGGGCATGAGACCAGGGATCACAGAGGAAATCTTCTTTTTATTATGATCCTTTGAACTATTTAATAATTGGGCGTGAGTGTGTCATAAAAATCATGTCCATCCTAAACTTTACACCACACTCAGCTGTGCTTTGTCCTAGAGGAAGCAGGAACCCACTATAAAATAACAGTTATTTATAGGACTCCAATTCCAGGAGCACTACAGGCGCCACAACAAACATCCTACCGAAAATATGACAGTACACAGCCATTGTATATGTGTTAGGTAGACGTGAGCTTCCAGCCGCTTTCCTAATAGTGCCGAACTCTACACGAAAAGCTGGGGCCTGTATTCTTTATCGCATTAATCTTAGCTAAACTATTGCTGGTTCATTAGTATATCTACTGTTTTCTCTACTGGATATATATATAATTGATACATTTAAAATAAATTGCGATGTGGGTGTGCTGATGTGTGATATATATATATATTTATTTACACACACGCACATGACCCTGACAGTGTGTGCATATACCGTATATAAATATATAGGTGTGTGTGTGTGTGTGTGTGTGTGTGTGTGTGTGTGTGTGTGTGTGTGTGTGTGTGTGTGTGTGTGTGTGTGTACACACACACACTGATTCAACAAGTAGCACATTTTTTAATTGTATTTTAACTTTCACACTAATACCAATAATAAGAGCAAGTGATATATTGCAAAACAAAATAAGTTGATTTCTCAGAAACTTGATAGCTGCTTTATACAGTTTGGTTTGGTAGTGCTGCCTAGGGTTATCATCCCTTTAATACAATACATAAAAAAATAATCATATCCCTACATAAGAAAGGGGGAGGATAATGCCCTATATTGAACATAAGTACTAATATTTTGTTAATAATAATAATAATAATAGATATATTTAACCAGTGTGCTTTAAATATAGGTATACTATAAATTGTACATTCCACAATGACACACACACACACACACACACACACACACACACACACACACACACACACATTAGGTATTACATTTTTGTACACATTCACTTATACCCATATATCATTTTTCCATAGGAACCTCGAAATCTGAAAATACTGCAAATTGGCTAACAGCTAAGAGTGGCAGGAAGAAACGCTGCCCATATACCAAGCACCAGACTCTAGAACTGGAAAAGGAGTTTCTGTTCAACATGTACCTGACTCGCGAGCGGCGCCTAGAGATCAGCCGCAGTGTCCACCTCTCAGACAGACAAGTGAAAATCTGGTTTCAGAACCGCAGAATGAAACTCAAGAAGATGAACCGAGAGAATAGGATCCGTGAGCTCACAGCCAATTTCAATTTCTCCTGATGACCCTGCACACCTTCTATTGTATCACAAAGCCAGTACTCTTCCACAGTGGTTTCATTTTGTCTCACCTTAATGGATTGCCAATTCTGTACATTTCCAATATGCCCTTTATCGCACCCAGCTTCTTTGTTAATCTGGGTTTAAAGCCATAATTGCACACGTCGTTAAGAGCTTTTTATTATTATTATTATTAATATTATTATTATTAAAATAATTATTTTTATTTTTTTTTCTATTTGTTTTATAGATTAAAATATTTTTTATGAAAAGCAGTCTCAGTGTTAGTCCTCATAGAAAGAGCAGGTATAATTTGTATATTTTAAACCCTACTGCCCTCTGTTTTGCTACATATGCCATGGCATCTTTGTGTTTTTATGCAGCAACTGACAAGGTTTTATTTTGCGTCTTAAGGCACGGATGGGGCAACAGAAAATACCAAATCTAAACATTGTATTGGGTCGAATTAAATGGTCCTCATTTCTCCAGGAAAAAAATAAGAACTGTTATTCTGCAGTGAGGTAATAAACATGCACAGGACTCACGCTCTACCATTCGCTGGATTTAGACAAATCCTTGTATGTATGTATGTATGTCTGTGTATATTTAGGAGGATTACAAATGGTTACTTTTGGTAACACCAGAAAAGCACACCCTAGATGGACCTTTTTACTTGTGTTGTTTAAATGTACTCAGTCATTGTTTAGTTCTTATTCATATTTGTTAACGCAGAAGCTGACATACATTAAGAGGGGAAGTAACCGCCTTCCTTCAAAATACTGTGAATTTACATGCTTTAATTTACAAAAATATAAGAGCAGATTAAAAAATGAACTTTATATATGCAAATATGTGTAAATGTTTATTATTAAAAAAATAGGCCAATGTTTCTTAGGCGATTGCTTTGTACGTTAATATCAATGTACAGTCAGTCCATGGATACCATAACCCACATAACTTAATATTGTTATGCTGCTGTATGTGAACAGGCCATGTTTATGTTCAATGAAGAATCAAATAAAACACAATGAATCCTTCGTACTTTTTACTTCTTTTGTGGCTGTTTATGCTTAGGTTTTATTTTATCTGCTCAAGAACTTTTACAAGTTGGCACCCCCATCCACCCCCCTCTCCTGCAATTACTATAGGAATCCATTTAAATATTACCTAGACAGTCGTAATTTGTCTGGGCTATATAGCAATGGTGCTGTAAGGTTTGTCGGCTTTTGTTCAGTTTTATGACTTGCTAGTATATCTGGATTGTTGCAGAGCTAGACGAGTGCTTTAGGTTGTGCAAGGAACTGCTTACACAGAGGAAGCAGCTAACAAGAGAAGATGTGATTGCTTTTTTTAAACTCTGGAAGGAAAGATGCTGTTACTATTCTATCTGGGAAAACATAGCAGAGTCCCCAAATGACATTGACGAAAATCCAAGGTGAGGTGGCCTGCGCGGGCGCGCTCTCTTTACGCGGCGCAATTTACGCGCATACTGGACGCTTTCTCTTAGTTTGCTTTGTGTGGTTGCAGCGTAGACAAGAAATTATTTGTTTTTTTTTCATTTGTTAATCGATTTGTACACCGCTCCCATCCACACACGAGAGCAGACCCCTTCTATAATTATATCCAGTCAGTACTAATGTGAGTTCTATTACGGAGTATTTGCACTAACCCGTTACCTCTATTACTGTCATGTATTTCTAGAACATGTTTAAGCCTGCAGGGAATGGAGCACTGCATGGTTACACGCCTACCAAACGGTGGGGCTTGCTAGTGTTGCTTGTGATTTTCTCCTCATAGCGGATCCCTTTCTAGGAGCTTGGAGGTCGCCAACCACAAAGTATTAGAAGAGAACTGGCCTGTGATTTAGGTAGTTTCATGTTGTTGGGGCTCAGCCTTTCTCTCGACAACAAGAAACTGCCTTGGTCACATCAGTGGATATCGTCATGGAACATAGGACTGTTATGTACATACGTTTGTTTATGTGCGTAGTCGCCACGATTATACATTTATAATATCTGATAAAACATAACAACGCTTACATGATTGAAGTCCCTGTGGTTCACTAATAGTTAAAGATTCATAATGTACTGTATTGCGCGGAAATTAATATGTATAGTATGATTGCACTAAACACTTTATTCACTGGTGTTATACTTTTAGCAATCGCCACAAGACATGAACAACAGCTACAAGTTGGAGACTCATTTATGTTATGTTAATGTTTATAATTTTGTAGGTGGTCATTAAAATGACACACCAATAGGGAAAACGTCATTAGTTAATATTAAGTAGTGAAAACTCTGGTAAACCGGCTGTGATAACGGACCTGCTCACAAGGCCTAGGTTATGATCACTAACAATGAGCCTATAGTCTGACATTCCGGAGAGCTTCCCCACCAGACTTCACAATAAACGAGACAACATATATATAGTGTTATCAACGGTCTACTACAAAATAAAAACACGCATTTTCAACATTTCTAGGTTCATGTAATAACAATATTTGCTGTTACACATGCTTGTTGCAGAGCAATATCTGAAGATAACCGAATATTTTGGAGTAAGAATTAATTGTTTGATGTCAACCTTTTCCTTTATTCCGCCTATATAGAGATAATCGTATTTTTTATTATCACATGCTCTGATGTACAAGTGTGCACAGTATTTCATCCATAAATGGTTTTACTGTTGTGTCACAATTTTCATATAGAATGAAAACGTAATTCGGGTTTTATAATAATTTAATTGCATTGGTTTTGTAGAATTATTATTATTATTATTATTATTATTATTATTATTATTATTATTACTACTACTACTACACATTTTATACTATTACTACTTTTGCTTCTGCTACCAGAACTAATGACAATAATAGCATCACTCATCATCATCATCATCATCATCATCATCAAATAATAAAAATAATAATAATAATAATAATAATAATAATAATAATAATAATAATACTCTCTCTAATGCATCAACATTGCTAGTCTCTAATATTACAAGTTCACATCCAGACATAGAATATTATTTTTCCCTTTCATTGATGATACATTTATCGCAAATCTTTTAACCCACGTGAATACATGTAAAATATATCAAGTCTAAAATATACCATATAATATATAATTCAAAATACAATTACATGTGTAACACAGCAATTATATCTAATAATTCATATTTTGCTTATACCCACATCATTCTGTCTCAAAGTTTTATTTATATCATTGGTTGTTGAATTTGCACTACAGTAATTTTAAGGGGTCTAACTGGTGAATTATCACTGAAATTGGCATTATATATATATATATATATATATATATATCCCAATGGCTCAAACATGTTTCAAATAGTTTTAATAACAGTTTGAATGATCTTACCTTTAGGCCATTTTTTTGTATCTGGTAGTATAATTACTGGTTGTGGACAGTGGAGGAGATTTGTGCTCAGTGAAAAGTATTTTATTTAATTCTTCTAAAAATGAGGCCATGCAGAAAGGCAAGAGATTCCCACTGTGTACGATTTTTACAGGAAATACAGAGGAACTATATATTATTGCATCTATCGATAGCATACATTACAATTGATGCATGTCTAACACATATGGAGAAATAAAGCGAGAGAGAGAGAGAGAGAGAGAGAGAGAGAGAGAGAGAGAGAGAGAGAGAGAGAGAGAGAGAGAGAGACCGCAGACCGCACTAAACACATAACAATGGACTTGATCTGACGGCTATTCTCAGCTTAAACAATGTAACCATCCGCCATTATTGTTAAATATGTATTTTCACATGCAGCTATAATACTGTGCTGATTTGCTTGCTGCAATGCTGCCAGTAGAAAAGTAAATTCAAATAAAATATGGTTAGTGCAATATAGTTTTATTACCAATGGTAAATAGTTGCAAACTGAAGCAAAGATTTCATGCTAGAGACTATTGTATCACGCCCTGCACATTTGCCCACACTAATCCACGCCCTAATTTCCTTTCCTTTGTATGTGTCTAGCCTCACTTGTGGTCTTTTTTATTATCGTTATTTTATGGGATCGGGTTTACCCTGTAAGAAAGCCTTTCCCACCCAGATACACACAAGGACTGAGCACATTCAGGCATAAATGTACAGTGTATGGAATATAGGGACACATCAACAATACGTTTTCATTGTATTCCTGCAAACTCTTCTTTGATTTCAAGAAAAGTTTGTGCCTTCCCATGTATACTATGTTGCTAGTTTGATCCTATATTGCATTTAGGGGTTAATCAGTTCTGCACCCACCATATTCTGCATGCACTACCAAGAATACCCATGGTGTGTGTGTGTGTGTGTGTGTGTGTGTGTGTGTGTGTGTGTGTGTGTGTGTGTGTGTGTGTGTGTGTGTGTGTGTGTATACACACACACACACACACACACACACACACACACACACACACACACACACACACACTCACGGGTATGATTTTGATGCTCATAACATATATACAATACATTTAAATGGTTTATATAGGGATATTAATATTAACTGAAATGTACCAGTTGAAATCATATTTGTTATTTTGAGTAATATGGTCATCGTGCTCATTCCCATATTTATTCTGCAGCCTGTCCCCGAGTGGAAGGTGTGTGCACTGGGGGAAACACATTACAGATCTGCATGGCACTGCAGGGTACTATACATGCAAGATAGTATTCCACGATTAGGCTTCAGCACAAAATTATAATGTAACTATTGCAAGCCCGTTTATATCCATGTAGATCGGCAAAGAGGAAATTGGGATAAATGATAATCTGCCTTGATTTATACATATGCATGTAATGGATGACTGCAATGCACGTTCTCGATGAATATGTGTACTGTTTTATTTTCCTTAACTCTATAAACGATGTGTATGGCTGATTTTCGATCAACGAGTTTCAATGGTGAATACCTACATCCCACTGCGTGATTAATAATGATGTAAAATAGTCCCTGGAATGGTAGCAAGGGTTTTCTTTTTTATCTTTTAATCTTTGTTGGCTACAAATAAAGGGGGAATATATATTGTATAACTCAAATATCCTAATGTATAACAAAAAAAAAAAAAAAAAAAATATATATGGCTTTGCTATAAAAAATGATGACTGAAAACACTGACCCATTAATAGCCTGCGGACTGATTTATACCTTATTGTTCTGCTGCACAGTCACATGGCCACAGCAGCCAATAGGACTGCAGTCTGCCTTCAACTTATTAGGTGACTGTACTTCTTTGTAGGACCAAGTTGTTACATGAAATCTGCAGTTTCATAATTTCAGGAGGTCGTTCTCTGCTCAATGGCAATGTCGACTTCTGGGACTCTGAGCAATTATTATGTGGACTCTTTCATAATTCAGGAGGGGGATGATCTGGTGCAATCTAGGTATGCCTCTGGCTCCCTGACTCAGCCACCCAGGCAGGCAGCACTGGGAGAGCACCCTGAGTACACTCCTTGCAGCTTTCAGTCTAAAACTTCAGTGTTTGCCAGCCCCTGGAACGCAGTGCACCCTCAGGCTGGTAGTAATACCGTTTACCACCCTTATGTGCACCATCAGGCACCGTTAACAGCCTCAGATGGCAGGTATATGCGCTCTTGGCTGGAACCCATGGCCGGATCATTGTCTTTCCCAGGCTTGCCATCCAGCAGGCACTATGGTATTAAGCCTGAGCCGCTCTCAGGCAGGAGGGGGGACTGTACCACGTTTGATGCTCACACTCTGTCTTTGTCTGATTATGCCAATGGCTCTCCGGCTGACAGGGAAAAGCAAACTAACGACGGTGCATTCGCTGCCAATACTGGAGAAAACCTAACAAATGGAGAGAAGCCTCCCATAGACCCAAGTAAGTAGCTCCAATGTCTTTGCATGTAAATCAATGGGGTACTGTATAGTATAAATGCAGGAGGGAGATTATGGATCTGGCAATATGCAATCACTCCCGGCGGAGGTGACTACTGGGCTCTAGTACTAGGCTACCTGCCATATTCATTCTAAAGACATGTAGCTCATGTAGAATCCGTGCGACCTGGCTTGCACGTTATATTATTCATAGTAATCACTCAGCAGTTGTCAATAAGGGAGTGTGTGTGTGTGTGTGTGTGTGTGTGTGTGTGTGTGTGTGTGTGTGTGTGTGTGTGCATGTGTGCATGTACAGCAAATAAATATATATATACACACACACACACACACACACACACACACACACACACACACACACACACACACACACAGCAAGTGGGCGTGGGTCGTTGTTAATTATGAAGGATTTGGGGCAATTCTGTTGTTGTGCACTTTTACATAGGGCTCTGTGGCTGAAAAATGTCTTGTCTCTGTTCTCCACAGACAATCCAGCTGCTAATTGGCTGCATGCAAGATCCACGAGGAAAAAACGATGCCCGTACACCAAGCACCAGACTCTGGAGCTAGAAAAGGAGTTTTTATTTAATATGTACCTAACAAGGGACAGGAGATATGAGGTGGCCAGACTGCTCAACCTCACAGAGAGACAAGTTAAAATTTGGTTCCAAAACAGGAGGATGAAAATGAAAAAAATTAACAAGGACCGATCCAAGGACGATTAGAGAAGTGGTTGGAGGGGCTTCCCAAATAAGCAATGCTACTGTATCCAGGCCTCATTTTATTTACCCTCTGACAAAAGTGTTTATCTTGTTAACAAAACCCAGTACCACCACAGTTTTGGTGTACCAGTGCTGTCAAAGAGGTACTGTATTCTTAAATTATTTCATGAATAATTTAAAGGGGCATTAGGGGTGGGCTGGCATAGACTAAAATCTACCTGTTCTATTCTACAAAAAAAAAAAAAAAACAAAGGAAAAACTACCTTACCATTGTGCACAACTATATACTGATTGTATAGCGGAGATGTAGATATTATTATTATTATTATTATAATTATTATTATTATTATTATTACTATTATTATTTGCTTTTTGTGTGGCAGGAAGGTCTGCTGGTATACTTGAATCATGTGTTTTGTTGTAGTTCATCTATCTGTGACGCGATTTTTGTGCGTGGATGTTGTACAAAACTGCAATTGTTTAAACTAGGACTGAATTGAACTCAGGTTGTTTAATATGAGACTAGATTTAGAGTATTCGCCTGTAATGTTAATTGATGTTTCCCTATATTTAAGAAAGATAACCTGTTATTGTTAAAAGTATTTCGGTTATGTAGCAATCAAATTTTCCAACAATCTATAATTAAGTATACAACAAGGCATACTCCGAAGTATAGTACATATAGTCAATAGTCCAGGAACAAAAAATGTTGGGGACAAAAATCCTGGAATATGGGATTGTTTTGGCACCACAGAGCAGATATCAATCTTAATCTACATATATATAAATTGATATACATGGAGAGTTAAGGTTCTACTACCTAGAGCTTGTGTTATGTCTTACTTGTTCCCTGTATTGAAGCTACATTTATTAGGAATAATAAATTATACACAAGAAAGTAAATTGGATATATTTCTATCTCTAAACAATAAAATAAGTAATTTATGCAGAACATGCTCTTTATATTTTACAATAATTACCTCATGGCCTGTTGACCAAATTGTTGTGTTGAAATATTTATCTTTTTTTTTTTTTCGAAATAAAAATATTTTTTTGTTAGTTGTGATCTGTTTTTTTTTTATGTTCTTATTTGATAAAGGATCTGCAATCTCCATTAATTTGTTTGCTATATGAAATACTCTTATGCATATATGTTAGGATGTCACCTAAGAAGTGATTTGAAGAACTGGTGTAAATTACCCTAACTCAAAATTTTGTAAATAATACTTTAAATTAAATTAATATACATATGTTAAAGCAGAAAAATAAATATATGTATGCAATATATAACATGCAATTTTTTTTCTGAAAAAGGAATGGAAAATGGGCACGTGATTATTCCACTATACATTTCCCTGCTGTGATGAAGAAAAAAATATAAAACAATTAAATATTACCCTCTGGTTATCCCAGTCCTCACACGCCATCGTATTTCTCAGTGTGGAATAGTTGGACTTCAATTTCCTCAAAAACATCCTTGAAAGCCAGGAGGTTGCATTTTGCACATTCAGAGCAATGCATAGTTTTAAACAATTATTTTAAAGCAAGCTAGATCACTAAAGACTCAAGTCCAGACAGAGGATGTTGCATGTAAAATACTGGGCCATATAATGCAATAAAAGAAAATTACTGCTCTAACAGTTTATGGAGTGTAAACCGCTGCAGGCTTCTCAGCAAAACCTGGAGGACAAGACAGCAGTTCTACAAGTTCGCCTAATGCACACAGGATATTTTGGGGGAAAAACGAAATAAATAATATATATATATATATATATATATATATATATATATATATATATAAAATTAGATTTTTATATATGTTCTTGCTCTCATTAATAAACTCGATCTGTTGGTTATCTGAATAATAACATCTGCTTCTTTATGGGTAACAGAAGAAACAGTAATTACTTGTTTGTAACAAGAAAAAAAAAAGTGCGAGAGGGAGAAATAGTAATTGCAGCTTTTTCCGGTACTGGGCTGCTGGGACGCCCTCTGTTGTTATAGACAGAAAGGAACTTCAAAGAATGGACACTAAAAAGTATGTAATAAATGGCTGGTCTGCAAACTGTCTGGAATTCGCCTCTTAATGACTTTATAGCTGTCCAGCCGCAATTAAGATTTTCTACAGAAGCCTTTTCATTTGTTTTGTCTGGCGGATTTAGATAATGTACAGAGCGGAAATAACTATCTCTCATTGTTCTGTGATATTGAAATCTGCAGCCTTTTTCATTTTGCTCGTTTATAAATGCAGATGTTTGCTGGTGAATGCAGCAAAATATCCTCGTGCAATTTAATTCACCGATGTAAATACTGCAAGTGCTCTCGATAAACGATTGATAGTTAAAATGCTAAATATATGCACATAACACAGATAACCAGCAGATGGCAGCATATCACCATGAAATGCTGGGATTTTATATCTAACCAAGCTTTAAAAAAACAACAACCCACAATGCTTTGTTTTCTACGAACGGAAGACATTTATATTTATTGTAAGGATAATTTTCTAGATTTTTGTTGTTGTTGTTGTTGTACTTCGACATTCTGTACATTTTCTTTGGTATATTCAGGGGAAAATATTCACCTCACAGACTGAATTGTAACACAGATACAACATAGCATGCTTAAGTGTCAATGTTTCATTCGGCACATGTTATTTTGCTATGGCTTTGCTTTTATTGTTCATAGTAATGTAAAATAAAGACATAGGATTTAATACAATATCCGATATAGCCCAAATGTGTGCTATAAATATATGTGTATATGTATCTTTATATTATATTTTCTTTTTTTCTATCTCTAGGTTGTAAATATGGTCAGGCAATGTAATCATGAGGATAATCCTCATGTTTGCCTACAATTTTTAGGTGCATATATATATATATATATACACACACACACACACACACACACACACACACACACACACACACACACAGATTAAAAAACTAGCAATATTAATTATTATTGTTTATTACATATGCAAAACTGGGTTAGGCCTTCAACCACAGGGTCGCATTTTTTGGATTAATTTGCAATTTAAAGTGTGCTAGTCAATCTATCTATCTATCTATCTATCTATCTATCTATCTATCTATCTATCTATCGATCGATCGATCGATCTATCTATCTATCTATCTATCTATCTGGCTGTGTCTTTATTAAATTTTACTGGTGTGAAATTATTTATTGATTTTGAAAATTAATATATATATATATATATATATATATGTACACATAATATTTACACACACACACACACACACACACACACACACACACACACACACACACACACACACACACTTTTTTATTTTTTTTGTAGTCATTTTCTTTAACATGGAGCAGATGCCTCACACTGTTAACACAGGCATATAAAAATGTATTCGTTTATTTATATTGTTTAGTGGTTAAACACGGCCTGTTCGTCGCATTTAATAAGGACGTTCTTTGAAACAACTGTTTGTTATATATATTGATATTTTTATAAAATGACCATATACAATCAGTACACACACACACACACACACACACACACACACACACACACACACACACACACACACACACACACACACACTTGGATTTACACTATTTGGGGATTTTACATCGCTATCAAAATAATAACGAATACATTGACATTTCATTCTTGTTTGATGTTGAATTGAGATATTTTTATTCTTAATATTGTTTTATTGTATTTGATTAATGTCAGCATCGTTGCCAACTATTCACTGTGTATTAATCTAAACGCTCCAAAATAAATATATGTAATAAAATTATATACTTACATTAGTGTAATTGCATTAAAATAACCGACTATACCTTGAAAGCTTCATGTAAATATATATCTTTAAATCTTTTTAGAAATATTGAATGGTCTTTCATAGTATACAACCCATGCAAATATGCTGGAAACGGAGAGATTAGTGCGTGGGAAACCCTTTGTGCAACAGACGAGCATGCTATATCTTTTTAAGGTAGAATTTCCGGAACAATCCCATTGAGCGTTTCAAGTTTATGATGTGCAATATAAAAGGTTGTAAAATCTATCTCTGTACCACAATCCCCTGCCTGGAAGACGGGGTAATTTCTACAGACGATTAATGAGGACTCTGTGCTCCATTCCCAAATGAAACTATTTATATTCCTTTATGTATATATATATGTTGATATTCAAACAATAATTGAATCCACCGGAGACTGATCAACCCAGGTAAGATCTGATTAATATAACCGTCTATATGTGAGCCGTTGCCATGATAGAATTCAAATACATTGATCTTTAGATTTGGCCTATTTTAAATTCTGCCTGGCATTATTCCCAAAATTACAACGTTAAAAGCGTAAATATTTGCATTGGCGTGCTCCGTGTTCCAATTGGCCTAGAAAATAATAATTAGTATGAAAGTAAATACACCATGTATGTAATCTTAATTTTATTGCAGATAATTTGATTTAGGTAGATTGAAAAGAAATGTACACGAGACGAGCAAAATGAAATCGATAAAAATGTAATATCTGCATTCTTAAATGTTGCAAATTTCATACATATCCATATGAACTCATCGTTGTTTAGTTAAACCAGACATAAATACCGTGCTTAAAATAGGAAACAAAATATTTTGCTTTTTGTTATCGTGTGGTAACTGAGGATGGATTTGTGTATATAAACCCAGAATATGTTTATTTATATGAATGACTCAACTAGTTCAGTACGTAGTCAATAGACCACTGCACCATATATATATATATATATATATATATATATATACGTAGTTAAGAGTGCACTCACCAGTCTAGTCATGGCATCTATAGAAGTTTTTTATTTCAGCATGGGTACAAACAGCGTGCACGCTGTTTGTACCCATGCTGAAATAAAAAAACTTCTATAGATGCCATGACTAGACTGGTGAGTGCACTCTTAACTACGGATGAATAATCATGAGTTTAGCTTATGAGATATGAGTGACACCCAAGCAAATTGAATTTGTGATTGTGAGTGCTGGCATCTTCAAATAAAAAAATAAAATACAAAAATAAATAAAATAAATATATGTGTGTGTGTGTGTGTGTGTGTGTGTGTGTGTGTGTGTGTGTGTGTGTGTGTGTGTGTGTGTGTGTAATTCCTGATTATGGTGTTATGGTGAATTAAACTGCATCTATCAAGACAATGTAGCACTGATAAATAATATAAATACACCATTTTGTGTGTGACACGGATGTCTGGGTGTTGTTCCTGCATTGCACACAGATCTATCCCACCTGTGATGCAGGAGCAGATTGGATGGGATGGTCATATGGTCGGAGATCACGTGCAGGAGGCAGCTCAGTGCAAAAGAAAATGGGGTTTTGTGTAAATCTGGGGGCTTAATGTTATCATATATCAAGCTACCTCGTAAAACCGACACTGAAGCCTACCGGACAACAAATCACAGGTCAAAAATATGAGTTCCTCATATTATGTGAATGCTCTTTTCAGCAAATATACGGCTGGGGCTTCTCTCTTCCAAAACACAGAGCCCACTTCTTGTTCCTTTACTACCAATTCCCAGAGAGGCAGCTATGGAGCCGCCAGTGGTCATTTTGCAGCATCAATGCCCGGTCTGTACAATGTGAACAGTGCACTTTATCAGAACCCCTTCTCTGGATACAGCCTGGGCTCAGACGCTTATAATCTACATTGCTCCACGTTTGATCAGAACATTCCGGTGCTCTGCAGTGACCTGGCCAAGGCAGGCTGTGACAAGGCGGATGAATCTTCCCTGCACTCCCAGGCTGACAGTAATTTCCGCATATACCCTTGGATGAGGTCCTCAGGTATGGGTAAGCAGGAGGCCAGTACAGCACAGCCAGCTACTGCTGCAGCCTTTATGGATTTAATTAGCGAGTAGGCGCCATGGCACACAGAGCCTATGGCTGTGCATGGAGATCAGCACTCCACACATTTTATTACCTACATAATGACTTGTGTGCTGGTCATTTGCAGTGGTTAAATGAATTTCCAGATCTCTGTATTTATTTAGTGTTTAAAGGGCGGATTTGGTGCAATACGGGTAATAACAAAACAACAAACTAAATGTGTCTGTGTACACACACACACACACACACACACACACACACACACACACACACACACACACCCACCCACCCACACACACACACTAGACATACATAGATACATATAGATATACATATGCACACAAACACACACAAAATCGTACACGTATACAGTGTGTGTGTGTGTGTGTGTGTGTGTGTGTGTGTGTGTGTGTGTGTGTGTGTGCGTGCGTGCGTGCGTGCGTGCGTGTGTGTTCTACAATATACAATACATGCAAATAAGTAGACATGTTTGTTCTCCATATAGCTTTATTTAGGTTGTGACAACTATCTAAAAGCCATGCATATACAATATGATCCAGTAGATATTTCAGTAATTAACTGAGCTGCAAGATCTTGAAGTATCAGGGAATGTTACAATATGCAGTGTTCATCGTATTACATGGTTGCAGTACAAAGGAATTGCCGCTGCCTAGGCCTCTAACGTGCGTTATTACTGTATGGTAGCATTAGGGTGTAATCGGACACACAGAACCATGACTAATACTCAGTGTAACTTGTGTAACACACAGGCCCAGACAGGAAGAGGGGTCGGCAGACGTACACCCGCTACCAGACCCTCGAACTAGAAAAAGAATTTCACTTTAACCGCTACCTAACCCGCAGGAGGAGGATAGAAATCGCACACGCTTTGTGTCTGACGGAAAGGCAAATCAAGATCTGGTTCCAAAACCGAAGGATGAAATGGAAAAAGGAGCATAAGGAAGACGCTACCTCTACCCCCGATGCTGAGGAGCAGACTCCTGCTCCCACTACTACTTCTTCTGATGAGGATAAAGTGAAGGAGGACGAGTAGACTGTGGCTGAGTAGTAGCATGGACTGTGAAAGCTATTTGGAAACATTTGTCTGAATGTGTTTTTGTATTTTATTTTTCTTGAAAGTGTTGGTAACAGAAAGCAGGCCGTAGTCGTTGCTTCTTCAGCGAGGAGGTGTAGCCTGCACAAAGACAAGTAATGAACAATAAATATTCTGATTATTTAAGACTCTATGTACATGCAATTTTCAATTTCGACCTGTAACAATCTACATATCCAGATCAGAAAAAAATACTAAAAAGAAATAAAAATGTGGCTAATCTTACAAAGAAACATTTACTACCTAAATCCATATATAATGTGCAGGCATGTGCATTAGACTTTACTACCTAAACAGTAAGATAATACAATGCCACATATTAACATCGGCTCATGTGCCAGTGACTGCATTAGACGTTCAGCAAAAACAACCACTACCGTTGCTTTATACTACCTATTTACAAAACTACCTATTTTATGTTCTGCTATAATGATATATATATATATATATATATATATATATGAATTCTAATTGTATTAAGTCCGGAGAAATTGCACACAAATGTGAAGTAAGGACTGTGTGTATTTTTATATCGTCAAACGGTCGTTTGATTTAAGCACCAATTCAAGACGCATTATTTACAAAATAATCTTTTTTTTCCCCACCCATAATCCTACTCTTGAGCCAAATTTATGATGTAGTATCTTTTATGTGTTTGCAATGATATTTGAATAGTAACGTGACCACATTCTTTGTATTCCAGGAATTTGTATTTGTGTAAAGTTGTCTGTTTATTCGTCGTATGCAGTATTTCTATGCCCGAGGTCTGCGCCATTTGATACATTGGACGTATTTTTTGTCATCTCTACAGCATGGTGTATTTGTGTAGGAAAAAATATGAAAAATAAACAAAAAAATAAAGAAATATAACAGATTGCTTGCCTTCCACATCTAGAACTGTATGTGATCAGTGTTACCTGTGAATATTTCAATTATTGTTTTTGAGTTCTACACAAATAAATATGTATAAATAAACATCAAGGTAAAACTCTGTTGAAGTATCTTTCATAATATATATTTTTTGTTACAAACAATAAAAAGTCGTGTTTGGTCAATGATCTCTTGACTTTTCGTATCTTATTTTATTTGAAAGATCAAAAATATTAAATAATTCCAGAAACGACATTATTATCTCGCTGTTGTTGTTCAGAAATGTTGCCTAAAATAAGAATAGTTGAGCAAATCGCATTACAACAGGACCTTGCATGTATTAATTATAAAAAAAATCTACAGTATTGGTCTGGGACAATAATTAGATATATGCATAATTTATAAATGTAAAGTGTGCAATTTGCATATATATATATATATATATATATATATATATATGTGTGTGTGTGTGTGTGTGTGTGTGTATATATATATATGTGTGAGTGTGTGTGTTATCTATATATCTATATCTATCTATCTATCTATCTATCTATCTATCTATCTATCTATCTATCTATCTATCTATCTATGTGTGTATATATATATATATATATATATATGTAAATATACACACACACACACACACACACACACACACACACACGACCTGGCTAATTGGTTCTAAGGGCGAGTTGGGCAGTTGTGCTTTGTTCACTAAATAGTTGAATTAATATTAATATTTAAATGAGAGGCTGGTGGAATATAAGAGGCTATTTGTGCAGAGGCTGGGGTTGTTTGAGAGTTAAGATGGCGACTTGGTAAGACCTGCCTCTTCTTAGTGATGAGGCAATGGCTATAAATCCGTTGTTGTTTATGAAAATTTACAACTTTGCAATACAAGTTTATGAGTTGTTCGGTTTTTCCATTGGTCGTTGCTGGTCATGTGGATAGTAACTGTGAACATTAAGTTTTTTATAATTTCCCTTGCGAGAATAGAGCCGCATTCTTTTGCTGTGCTCAGTCCTGCTTCGGATCTGCCTGGCTCCCCAGCACACAGCCCATTTGTTCTCTGAAGGCAATAGGCAGCAATGTATATGGAGGTTCGTATCCAGCAGCCGCCTGCAGCACGGGTCCAGGGTGGCAGCGCCGGATCCTTTCCTTACAAGGTGTGGCATTTTGGATTCAAAGCACCGGAGTGGCGGATTTGCAGCTTGCAGCCTGCTTGGTTTCCTGCTTCTCCTGGCACCAAGAGGGACTCGATCTCTCTCCTGTGCAGCCAGGGCGACAGCTGTCAAAGTGGCAAGGATTTCTGTGAGCCAGGAGCTAAAGGTGAGAAATGTGTACCCCTTCACATCCTGCAATCATCTCCAGTGCCCAGACCAAATAAACTCTGCAACTATTTATTGTCTTCTGCTCAGCCAAGTCTATCACAGATGCCATTCATTTGGCAATCTACCACGTACATGTGCAATCGAAACTATGTGTTTTCTTCATACATACTCGTATGTAAAATAAAATAAAAAATATGTATATATATGTCTATCTATCTATCTATCTATCTATCTATCTATCTATCTATCTATCTATCTATACACACATATATATATATATATATATTTATATACATACATACATAGCATGTGTGTGTGTGTGTGTGTGTGTGTGTGTGTGTGTGTGTGTGTGTGTGTGTGTGTGTGTACATGCATACAATTGTCTATCAGAATGTTGTGTATTTGTGAAGATAGATAGATAGATAGATAGATAGATAGATAGATAGATAGATAGATAGATAGATAGATTTCACAATTGACACTTAAAATATTAATTACATGTGTCTAGATTATCATTGCTATAATAAAGTATACAATTTTTTGAATGCTATAGATCTTCCTTAGAAATGTAAAGAAATGTAAGACAGTACTTAATATTGCATTAATGTACTACAACAGAAATAGTTTCACAAATACACAAGTCGGTTCATTTATTAATAGTCTGTCACAAGGTACATAGCTATTTTCATTTAAAAAAAAATCTAGACTGACAGATAGATAGATAGATAGATAGATAGATAGATAGATAGATAGATAGATAGATAGATAGATAGATAGATAGATAGATAGATAGATTTATTTCAGGTATGCTGTATTTGAACAATTTTATGCTTTTAAAATGTAATCACTGAAAAATTATTTTTGAATTAATTCCAGAATGGAAAACTGCTTGTAGAATGGATTATTTGATGGAGCAGACTGCTATTGCTCCTTCTTGGAGAAATGTATATTGTTTACTCTGCACCTCTATTGCATTCCGTGACTAGCTGAACATCGCCAGTGTCGTTATCATTAGATATGTAACAACAAAAATCTGTTTTTCAATGTCTGCTATTCATGATCGGTAATTAAGGGTAATGCTTGGATGATTTCAATTGTTAACCTATGTTGCTTGTGGACTGCTAGCTGATGAAATATAAAATTTGCATTACATTGCAGTATCTGCCTGGCTGCATAGAATGGAGGATTTATAGTGGTTTGAGGATTCAGTGCTGCCACTGTGTGGTGGGTGGCGGTATCTGCCGTTATTGTAAAGGAAGGTTTCTAATGTAATTAAAGGTTTCTTTATTCTAGGCATCACTACCTGATTGTTACTAGTAACACTGCTACCCTGGATATAGTCGGTTTTACTTAAGTATTGAGAATTTAAATGATAATATTTTACCTTTGTATGTGTAAAGCCATTGAAATGTGCGACTAGCACAGCCAGAGTGTACTCTGCAATTAATCAGAAATAAAGAGTTTATTTCCCTGGAAATATGAAGAAGCTATAATAAGCAATTTGCATTCAGGAGTAGTTTTATGTGATCTATAGAAGAGCTCACACAGCTTAGCACCTGCCCGCATGGTGACTGTGACGTTATTTAATGCTACATTGGTTTCACCAAGTATTTATGAGGCAATGTCGTTTACTTACATTCACAAACGTAAAGACACAGCGTGAATAGAAAACTTCTACGCTTTTTTTTTCCAAAACAATTTTATTTTTAAAGATGCACAGAACAAACTATTGTAGGGCGTAGGACCAGAGGGGGGAAAACATTGCTGAAAGCTATTTTCCTTGTGTTCAAAATGGCTGCTGCACCTAAGATTTAATGGTTTAAGCAGATTTCTATGCTTGGAAGTAAGATAAAAAGGGAAGCAGAAGGGGCAGTGTCTTAACCATTGATCTGCCAGAACAATCCCTGTAACATTTTACAGGCCCCCAGACAATTGTATGCTTAAACCAAGCTTTGTATTGTATTTCTCTCCCTGGCTTTCTCTGTTTCGTTTTTTCCCTATTTTTCGTTAGTTTTTATTACTATTAGTTTTTTTTCTACAAAATGTCTAAGTAGCTGATCAACCCCAACCACAAAACAGCATATGTAATTCCACCCCGATTAAACTATTTTTCGTTAGTTTTTATTACTATTAGTTTTTTTCTACAAAATGTCTAAGTAGCTGATCAACCCCAACCACAAAACAGCATATGTAATTCCACCCCGATTAAACTATATACTTTTCATAACTATTTATTTTACTATATCAATATACTCTAAAGGGATGGTATAACTGTCTAGAATCACAAATAACTATCTATCTATCTATCTATCTATCTATCTATCTATCTATCTATCTATCTATCTATCTATCCAAACACAGATACATGCGTGCTCACACACACACACACACACACACACACACACACACACACACACACACACACACACACACACACACACACACACACTATTATATTTAAACTGAAGTAGTAATGGTGACAAAACTACACGGCACATCCAAATATTTTATGTCAGGAAATTCCAGGATGAATTTCCCCCTTCCTGCACATTACTGCATAACAAAACTAGTCAGAAATATGTGTATTTCCCTCCCAGACACTATTACTATGCAGAACTACAATATTCCCCAGTTTAATAGTTTTTTCAATGTCAGACATATGGTTGTAACAACATACTGCCTCATACACACAAGCTATGCTTTTATTCGTTCAGATTACAGTAAGTGATGTATTCCAAGGAACCTATTACAGGCTTTGCAGCATCAAAGTTGAACATTCTTCTAAACCATTTACTATGGGTTTTATAGTCATGAAGGGAACAGACTCCTGAGCGGATTCCAGTGCATGGGCCATAAAACTCCTCCACCACACTCAGATAAGAGAGGGCTTTTTATGTTAGGGCTTAAATTGTTGGATGTTTACAGCATAATAGTTCATTACTTAGAAATGTGAAATATTTTAATTACACACACACACACACACACACACACACACACACACACACACACACACACACACACACACACACACACACATTTAGTCTTCTATCCTTATACAGAAACATCAGGTTCAGCATTTACAGTATGCTACAGCAGTTAAGTGAACAAATGTATAGAATACTATAAATTATATTTAATATATTCACTGAGCCTAAATGAGTTCTTGGAAGTTGTTGAATTGCTGATTTTTTTATTTTTTGTTATTATTTTGTAAATTGGGCATATTTCCTAATCACACTGAGTATTGTTCAAGTGTTTCGTTTATTTCGTATGTGATATGTAGAGTATTTTGTGAATGTATATTAGATCATATTTTAGTGTAAAATTCGTGAAAAAAAAGAAAAAGAAAATCTAAGCAATGAAAAAGACTATTTGGTAAAGAATTTCTATAATAAACCGGCGTAGAATATATGGTATATCATAGGAAAATTATGCTGCTGATCACATATTTGTGTCGAGTCACAGGAGAATTGTGATGATTTAAATGGTTATATATGTCGCCTTATTACATAGAGTAATTACCTTTATTCACCCGTTTTTGCAGTTTATGAGGCTAACTGGGCTGTATATGTGGTTGGAAATGCTTCTATTTGATTTATATATATAAAAAAGAAGCGAATGCGACAACTTTCCTGTTCAGTCATGTAAAATAAGTATGTAGGTTTATTGTAAAAATAAGGTAGATAGTGCCCCACTATTAATATGTGCCCAGCTATTAATAACATAGGGTGCTGTGTACAGGGACTATCTGTCACTTCGTTCCAGTAATAAGTACATCTATTTCCCCCAATAGAACAGCGATGTATACTCCCCCCAATCCACATGTAATATGATGTGTATATTATTGTTGTAGTATATGTGCCTGGGAAGCTGCTTGTTATTGGGAAGTTTGCTGCTCTGTCCCAGTCCCAGGGGAGCACCACCATAACTCCTTCTCATTGGCTAATGCATGATCAGCTGCTTATATTTGCTTCTGTCGCTTTTGGCGCTTGGCCATCCAGAAACAAACCAGTTCGATGACTACTAATAGTTATAGCTAGATGTACTAATACACAACAAATCACAGGAGTAGGAAGTGCAGAGCAAATGAGTTCTTACTTTGTGAATAGCACTTTCCCTGGGAGCCTGCCTAATGGGCAGGACTCCTTTGTGGGTCAGATACCCCTCTACCCTTCTGGCTATGAGGCTTTAAGGCATTTTCAAGGTTCATATGGTACAAGTTCCCTCCAGGACAAGTCTTACTCATCGCCATGCTTTTACCAGCAATCTAACACAGTTCTCGCCTGCAACCGAAACTCCTATGAGTATGGGGCATCGTGCTGCTACCCGGACAAGGCCAGCACCAACTCTACTGCCTCTTACCAGGCTGCCAAGAGAACCCATGCTGGGGAATATCTGCATCTCTCCGCCGATCAGCCGTACAAATCCGCCAATGTACAGAGCAAACTGCTGAGCGAGGACACCAGTGAGAGGAAATACAGTAACCCTGTCTACCCCTGGATGCAGAGAGCCAACTCCTGCACCGGTAAGTGCCCAATATGTGCATGGCTGAGGGGGGACCACTGCCCACAGGCAAGATGAAAAGGGGGGCAGACTTTACTGTTCTACCTACTGTGAGGAATACACAGCATAAATTGACTTTATTATTTGCTAAAAAAAAATGCAATACCCCATTCAATATATACAGAACATAGCTAATTAGCTACCATCTCTTCATCTGTTTGTATATATCTATAGCTATATATAGATCGATACTTACTGTACACACACACACACACACACACACACACACACACATATATATGTATATATATATATATATATATATAAAACAGATTGAAGGAAGAGAGCTAAATAGCTATGTTCTGTGTACGTGTAAGTGTATATATATATATATATATATATATATATATCTCAATCAAAGGTTTTATATAGCAATCCACAATAAAAAAAATATGTTTGCTTGGGAAACATCTGCTGTCCTAAACAAGTAGCTATGCTGTAAGTTTCATTCATTTACCTGTCTTCTAGTGAAATAAATATTTGACACTATACTTTAGAATTGATTGTGCTGTAAGCACTAACATTGATTATAGAATAATAATAATAAAAATACTACTACTACTGATGATAATAATAATAATAATAATAATAATAATAATAATAATAATATTTAAGAATACAAGCATAGTTGACTGATTTCCCACTTTCAGCAACAGACCCTTCTGAATGCATCTTCAAATAATTGTGTTTACTAAACTAGGACAGAGGACGAGTAAAAAGAAAAAGTATTTGGTTAGAATCTTGAGTCTCTATAGTGTAATCATATGTGGCTTTGTTCTTGCTGTCTCTCAGGTGCAGTGTACGGGAACCACGGCAGAAGAGGAAGACAGACTTACACAAGATACCAAACCTTAGAACTGGAGAAAGAATTCCATTTTAATAGGTACGACAAGAAGGAGGAGGATTGAAATAGCAAATGCTCTCTGCCTAACAGAACGACAAATTAAAATCTGGTTTCAGAACAGGAGAATGAAATGGAAGAAGGAAAGCAAGATTATTAATTCCTCACAGTCCAGCAGCGACCCAACAGAGGACAAGCAAGTCGATGAAAGCGACACATAGTCAGCAGGCCTCCCTTATTCATCTGAATACTGCACCGTCTGCACACATACCATATACGTGCCATGTTAATTCTATCTTAACTCATGCATAATGACTGCAAATCCGGGATCCTCTAGCTGTTAGTGAAGGCATGCCTGTCTTTTACATATAAAATATGTTTGCAGAAATACTCAAACAAAAAATATGTTTTCATTTCACGGATGCAGAATAATTAATCGGAAAGAGGTCTTAACCTTACTCGACCCTAGAAGGCAAGTTTACTCCATATTTTGAGCTCGGATATATTGCAGACTTTGGACTGTTAATAAGCTATCTAAACAGATTTCCAAACAAATGTGAGCATGGAAAAATAATGTACACACAAAAAGGGGGGAACAAAAAGAATCCGGAAATCTGAGGTCATCCTGTTTTCTGCATTCCCTGAACAAAGTGTTACTGTCAGCTGCATTGTAAATGTAACAATAATATTTACAGCCGCTCATTGTTGCTAACTGGGCATACAAGACACCGACCCTTCATAGTAGCTGGAAGGAAACGCAAAGCGCTAATTCTGCTTTGCTGATCATAATACCTAATATAAGGTGAGTGGACAGAAATGTGGCCCCAAACATATGATAAATTCGGAAATTTCATTAGGTACAAATCTAGCAAAGCACAGATCTTTGGATATGTAAAAGCTTAAAATTGCCTTTTAAACAATGAAATTATGCACTTATACCATAAGGGAACACTTGATCTCTCATTGTCTTTCAAGACATGCCGTCTGTAGGTTTTGTTTTGTAAGTGCTTATTGCCTTTAATACATTGTGTTACTTAAAAAAACAAACACGTTTTTAAAAGGCAATACCGGTATAAAATCAAATATATGTATTCTAGAATAGAGATCCATTGAAGTGAAATGAACTAAAAATGGAGAGTACAGTATTATTGTGACTGTTAATTCCCCACTACAGCATTACGGCTATTTCTATAACATCAGCAGTAACATAAAGGGACTTTAGCAAAATGCATGATGGAAAGTTAAACATTATATATATATATTTGGAATAAATAGCAAATGTGCAATGTTTCTGTATTAATATGGTGGTTTGTGAACTGTGGCAGTGAGCCGGTACATTTGGTATTCACTAATGCAGCTGTGAGGAGAATGCAATAATTTTTCTGTAATGGGATGTAACCTCAATTCGACCCCGGCCCTGCAGTCCCCGGCTCGCTGAGAGAGACTGCAGTGACAGCTGGCTGCCCAGAAGGTGGCGCTAGAGTCCGAGCAAAGCGATTGCAGTTGCAACTGCAGTACTCAACCCTCTCTGCATCCTCCCAGCTCCCCCACCAGTACACCAGTTTACCTCTAGGGGTCATCAGGCAGGATTTACGACTGGACAACAAAAGCACGTGATTGCAAGTCGTACCCCATATTTGGGTGCCTACGTAGGAGGCAACCAAGTACATGTCCCAGTCATTTCCATAATTCATCATAAATTGTGCAAGGGTGCTATAGACGCACAAAACGACCAAGAGCCACAAATCAAGCACACATATCAAAAAACAAATGAGCTCTTATTTTGTAAACTCATTTTGCGGTCGCTATCCAAATGGCCCGGACTACCAGTTACATAATTATGGAGATCACAGCTCGGTGAGCGAGCAATACAGGGATTCAACAAGCATGCATTCCAGCAGGTACGGATACGGCTACAATGGCATGGATCTCAGCGTTGGGCGATCAGCTTCCAACCACTTTAGTGCCAATGACAGAGCAAGAAATTATCCATCCAACCCAGCCTCCTCTACAGAGCCAAGGTATAACCAACCTGCAACCTCTTCCCACTCGCCTCCACCTGACCCTCTCCCCTGCACTGCTGTGTCCACCCCGCCTGTCAGCGAGAGCCACCCAGGAATCAAAAACTCTCTAAGTAACCCCAACAGCACCACGTCCAATTCCAGCAGCAGCACCAGCAGCAGCAATAGTAATAGCAGCCACATTGCCAGGGAAGGGCTGGGTGCTGCTTCTCCTGGTGCTGAGGATGACACACCAGCTAGCAGCGAACAGGCAAGTTCACAGAACGGCCAGAGCCCTGCTTCATCAGTCCAGCCCCAGATCTACCCCTGGATGAGAAAACTGCACATAAGTCATGGTAAATAAGTCAAATAATTTTTTTTAATGCATATAGCAGAATGGGGGGGTGAGAGAAATCAAAATATCAGGCGCTGCTATTGCCAGTGAAGTGTTAAACATTTGTATAACCATAGAGCAACCTTTAAAATCAGGACTGAAAGGAATAGAATTATTGTCCTAGTTTGTGGCCATTAAGTCCTTTGCAATTTAAGTGATGCATACTTTAAAGTTAAACTATGACACCACCTGTTTTGGATATACTTTAATTATTAATTATGCTCACCCCCCTTTTTTTTATTTTATTAAATAGTGCTAAGGTTAATCTGGGTATAATGTGATGGACTGCATTCTAATTTTGTTGTGTCTTTATTCATTGTATTTATTTTCTTTGCAGACAACATAGGGGGACCAGAAGGGAAGAGGGCTAGGACAGCTTATACTCGCTACCAAACACTTGAGCTGGAGAAGGAATTTCATTTCAATAGGTATCTGACACGCCGAAGGAGGATTGAAATAGCCCATGCTCTTTGCCTATCCGAGAGACAAATAAAAATCTGGTTTCAGAACAGAAGGATGAAATGGAAAAAGGATAACAAGCTGAAAAGTATGAGTATGGCTGCTGCAGGAGGAACATTCCGCCCATAGATGTCTGGTCTATGTAAAGTACTGGTCCAGTATTAGAACATGGTCACAATAGACTTTCTAGGACTCTTGCTTGTGACTTGAGCCTGTCCCCCTGTCCCCTTTATATTCCAGCCATGAGCCCCTCTGCTGGGTGAATATAGCTACAGATGCTTTATGTGTGTTCTGTTTTGGATGGCTATGTCTTGACCATTTTAAATGTTTTAACTTATTTGAGTATGTAAAACGCTATGTGTTACTTGAAAGCAACAGAACTAAAAAAAAAATGTTTTTAAATGTTCTGTTCTGTGTTGCATTCTATTTGTAAGTAAAAAAAATAACTATATGTTTGTGAAATGTAACTATGTGCGAATGCCTACAAACCGTCTACCTAATTTTGAAGAAACTACCTATGATACCTGTGAATAACTATGTTGTAGAGGTGACTTGTTCAATCCAGTTTATCTTGTATTATTGTGGTGAGTAGTGAAGCGGTGACACAAACTGTGATGCCATACAGTTAGTGCTAGCTGTGCCTTTGTATCTCATAACTCTGCACGACCTCCTGTAAAGTGGCTGCACTTGCAGCTAAGTGTATGTAATATGTGTTTGGTTCACAAAGTTAACGATATAGTCAAGCTTGGCTGTTTTATGCAGTTGGTATAAATATATATTTTATTTTATTTTTTTTGTAATTTTTTTTCATGAAAACAAAAATATGACTGGAAAAAAAATAAACTTTCTACTGAAAATATTGATTTGCGTCTCTCAAGTAATACTATGTCTACTTTTGGGGTAGGGTTGTACATTGATTGATGGATTCTATTGTGTACACGAAAATCAAGCGATAACAGGGCAACTTCACAGAAGCTTTGAAAAATAAACTCTTAGAAGTGAAAATGTTTAGGGTGTAAGTAAATTCTTGCCTACTTTTAAAAGTCCAGAGCATCTATCAATATATTTATATTGCTAGGTTCAGTGTCACGATGCTTATTTTATATGCATTAAATTCATTGTAATCTAGATTTGTATTTTTGTATATTTTTTTCTAAATGGTTCCACAGCATTCCCCCAAAATCCTCACAAATTGTACTTACCCTACCTGAGTCTGGATGTAACTCCTCTCAGCCTGTAATGGAAATGAAAAGAGATCTCTTTGCTAACTGCTGCTTACATTCTTGTCTCCCTTAAGTTATATAACAGTAAACTTTATAAGCCCTAGTTCCGGCTATGTGACATTTGGTTGCCAAATGAATAGGGTTTTGTCTATGAATTAGATCGTAAAATACTCCATAACACAGACAGATAGGCTCACTGGCTATAAAACGTCACGTGGTGCTATTAAAGTAAGTTTTATGGTTTCGGGGAGTAGACGTCCAACATTATATACCATATCATATAATCTCACTGATGCTGGACATCATTTGGCGTTTAGCAGCACAAAAGATCACGTATTCCATGCATGGGGAGCGTAGTTCTGCACCTCACTCTTCATGGCTGCTGACTTTTAAATGAAGGTAAGTTTTAGAGCACATGCAACTTGTATTAAATAACACTAGTTATCTATTTAGGACCTACAGTTATTATCTGTGTCATTTACTGTGTGATAAACCCAACTATTTAGCCAAGGGCATACCTTATTACAAATATTTGTGCAACGTGGGACTGTGCGAGTTATTCAGTGCTATTTAAAATCCTAAATAAATTGCCTGGTTCTTGGGAAATTGAAAATCCTACATTATAGTCCATTGGCAAAGTGAGTGTCCTTAAAGTCTGGAAGTGCAACAATGTCTCATAAGCAGAGCTAGCAATCTATAACTAAGACCACTCATGAATTATCCTTTGAAACGCTGTCACACGATGCTGGTACTTACCTTATAATATATACATTCAGTTCACCCATTGGCCTTATCTGTCCAAAAATAAGAGTGGCTCATTTCAAAGGCAAGTGTTTGCAGTAGTAAGAGACATTGCTCACATACACTGTGCACTCTCCCTTAAGATATATGTAATGTTTCCACATTTCTGGACTGGGGAAGAATTTGGATAGGCCACAGCTGTGTGTTTGCTGACATTCTGTTTTCTCTGTCAGTAGTAAGTTCACGCTGCACTGTAATTAGTCAGCAATGAACTTTATGACCGGATTTACCATTAGACTGCGATCCAGGGTTAGAATAGCGGGTGATGAAAACTGTGCCTTCATTTAGGTCGGCGAGAAAAAAAGTTAGAGACAATCTTGTTTTTGGCTACTGGGTTTTTCTGCAAACTTTCTCGAACTTCTTCAACTTCAGCTGCTCGCAGGTAATACCAACTTCTGCGCTTTATTAATCTAATAGGATGATTTCTTAGTGCCCCCCCCCCCCCTTCCTCACCCCGTGGTGGTGGTGGTAGTGGTGGTGGTGGGGAAGTGTAGGGGAGAGAGGAGGGGGGTCTGCACGCGAAAGTTCAAACAAGTCATAAACTTTTATGGGTGACATTAGGAACATTTGGTCACTGCCTGGCTTCCGGCTTGTTGTTTTTCCCTTTTCTTCTTTAGCATCCACATTACCATAAAATATGACCTACAATATAAATGTCACAAAAACCATGTTTTGTTCTTTGTTTTTGTTTTAGTCTTTTAAACTCAATATGGCCCAAAACGCTAATTTAAATATGTTTACTCTTGCGCTCCCACAGCTGGACAGAACAATATATGAATGCCATAGTATAAATCAGTCTATCTATCTATCTATCTATCTATCTATCTATCTATCTATCTATCTATCTATCTCCTATCTACGAAAATAAAATCAATAATCTATCTATCTATCTATCTATCTATCTATCTATCTATCTATCTATCTATCTATCTATCTATCTATCTATCTATCTATCTATCTATGTGTCTATCTATCTATCTATCTATCTATCTATCTATTCATGCATAACTGTAAACTATCGATTATATGTAACAGCATAGATCATTTACTTTTTCTTCTCCTCCTAGTTTTTGGAGTGCTAAATGATAGTTATAAAAGGTCCAGTTCTCATATATGGTGTATTTTAACAATGGAAAGTATTAGATGCGGTTTACTAAAACAAGAATCTGTATTATATACTTGTATAAATTAAAATTATGTTATTAAATAAACATACAAAGGAACACTATGTTAGTTTGTCTTATTAACTTACTGCTTAAAACATTTTTATTAAAGATGCTTTAGAACAGATTTGTGACAGTATAATCTAACTTAATGCAGCATCAATTTTCAAATATTGTTGTAAAACATAGTAGTAATTTACATCATGTACTATTGAGGTGTAATAGAATTGAACATCATGCAAATAAATTTAACAGGGGATCAGAAAATTAAATTCCTCCCCTCCCACCCCCCACCCAGTGTCCCCGGTACAGCTGGATAAATACTCTTAAATTATAGGGAAAAATACAAATGTTAATCTTTAGCTCATGTTTCGATATATATACATCAGTCAGTAGTTTAAAATAATTTTAATACATGAGATTGAGTGGGTGGATCCAGAGATTCTATTTGTCTTATTATCTTAAATTAAAAAAATCAAATCCCTTTCAGATTTTATAATGGATAAACCAAAACATTTTATATACATGCACCTCCTGACATTTTCGGTTCTCCTACATGGAGATAAGTATCTCAAATAGGAAAAAGAACTAAAAAATAATAATAAATACACCCTGTCTGCCTTATATAAGACACTTGTATGCATTGTATTTTACCATTGTACCCAATGCTTTAGAAATGTCCTAATTTATCTACTTAGGTCACTAAATACTTATATTTAATTTGTATGCTGTGTAATCTATTTAAGTGCATACCTTTATTTGTTCAATTCTATAGATTATGATCATTTTACCTATAGCAGAGCATTTAGTGTATTAGGGGTCTATTTACTAAGCCTTGGATGGAGCTAAATCCTACAGAGATAAAGTCCCAGCCAATCGGCTCCTAATTGCCATGTCACAGGCTGGGTTTGAAAAATGACAGTTAGGAGCCGATTGGCTGGGACTTTATCTCAGTCGGATTTATCTCCATCCAAGACTTAGTAAATAGACCCCTGAGGAGCAGATTTATTAAGCTTGGTGAAGTGATAAAGTGGAAGGTGATAAAGGACCAGCCAATCAGATCCTAACTGCCATATCACAGACTGGGTTTGAAAAATGACAGTTAGGAGCTGACTGGCTGGTCCTTTATCACCTTCCACTTTATCACTTCACCAGGGTTAATAAATCTGCCCCTCAGTTACTTAACCTTACACTAAAAACTAAAAGGGTCTTGTATGGAGATAAAGTGGACAAAGATAAAGTACCAACCACCCAGCTCCTAACTGCCATGCCAAAGGCTGGGTTTAAAAAATGACAGTTATGTGCTGATTGGCTGGGACTTTATCTCCATCCACTTTATCTCCGTCCAAGCTTAGTAAATAGACCCCTAAAACTGATATCACACTTTTTCAATAAATCATACATTAAGAATCAGGACACATTTGAAAACAAATATATATTTTAAATATGTTGTCATCATAAAAAAAAATCTAAAATATGTTAAGCAGACTTTACTACATTTAAATATAATAGAAACACAACGTACATCGTATGCCTGTGAGCATTCATGATTATTTATTTCATTGTATATGATAGGTTAGTATGTGTCCCATATAGCATGGGCAGTATAGTGTTTGTAATATATTGTGATTTTATATATATATATATATATATATATATATTTATATATAAAATCTTTTCAGCTATTTTCTTCTTTGCAAAAAATATTTACTCAGTGTTGCTATTCAAACAATTGCAATTCTGTGAAGCAGCCCTCGCTTAAGGTGAAGACTGTCAGAGTTTAACAAATCACAGCTCGCTCAGTTCACTGCCAGGTTAAGTAAATGCAGAGAAGATAAATCTGCAAACCTTAGTATCACCAGCAGAGCTCGCTTCAGACCAAGTTCACCGACAGCACAGTTGCCTAGGCAAGCTTTTTTCCTCTTAACAAAACTTACTGACTTTTTTTTTATTCAAGTAACTTAAAATACAGAACAGAATGCAATCAGCATTTAACGTTAATTTGCTGTTTTGATCTGCAGTCTCATGTCTGGGCTGTAAGACTTGCTGCAGTATAAATTAGCATAGTGATTAACAGTCCCTTAATGTCTGAGCGGATTCTAAATGTATTTTGAATTGATGTGAATATATAAATATAGTTTATTATGCGATAGAATCGACCTATAGTACAACTAGTAACACATTTAGTGTGTGTGTGTGTGTGGTCTCAGTGCTATGTGTCTTCGCGTACATAGATGGCTGTGTGTGTGTGTGTGTGTGTGTGTGTGTGTGTGTGTGTGTGTGTGTGTGTGTGTGTGTGTGTGTGTGTGTGTGTGTCAGGCACAGGTCAAAAAGCTGTAGGTCAAAAGTTTAGCCTCTTTACGCTGCTCTCTAAAGTCATCTATCCAGACAAAGTTGGATGTCAATGTTATATAGTGGACATTTTGCCCATCAGCACAAAAGATAAAAAAGTGTTTTTGAGTTTGGCTTCGATCATAGACTGGACTCCTGTTGAACTCTAGCGGTTAAATGACCTTAATTACAAATGCACGGCTAGAAAAATGATTCCTTTCAACAGTGCGAGTTGTATTTCATTGAAGTTGCCTACTCTAAAGTCTAAATGAAGTTGTTCCATATGGAGCAGGTAGAATAAAAGTCGATAGTAGAAAAGCACTCATATTGATAGTTTCTCAACCAAAAATCAAATCACAGTGTACGATGGCAAAATTCAAGAATAAATAAATAAATAATAACATAAATACATTTTATTTAAATTATTTTTAATTCTAAAGACATTCAAAATATCATATACAATATAAACACACAAACACACACACACACACACACACGAAAAATTATTTTTATTTACTATTTTGACATAAGCAGAAATATTTACGTTTTAAGATATATTCTTATTCTTATTCTTATTCTTATTAGACATTAATACAATAAATAGTGCATTTAAAGTTTAAAAAAAAATATATATATTTGTTTTACTGGCCCCATCAAATTTTTTTTTTACTTTTTAGTACGATTCCTAGATTTCAAAACCATTTTTATTAATATCTTGTTATATGGGAGAATGATGATCAAACAGCATGATTAAATAGAATTAGTACAAGAGATATTTGTATTATGCAGATAAGACTTGACTCTGGAATACATCTGTTGTGTTTAAACCGAAAGGTCACACTTGTATAAACCAGAAAACCACTTTTTGTTGTTGTTGTTTCATATTGTCAATATTTGGTATAAAGAAATGTGTATTCGCTGCAATGTATTTATCTGCGTTATAGTACGAAATTGTTTGCAGAATTTGTCTTGGTAGTTTTTTTTTATATACCTCAACCTTGGTCTCACAACAACTTCCTGGACATCCATTAATCACAAATTAAATGTTTCCAGATCCCTTAAATTGAATCATGGTTTTCGTTTTTGGTGGTCCCTGCAGCTTAAGACTTCTTCGTATTTTTGATTGTGAATGCAAACTAAATTTTCACAGACAATTCAATATTGTAAAATTGTAAATAAGAACATATTTACTAGATCTACCACAGTCTCTCCCCCCACCCATAACCTTTCTCTATGACGTCAGTGGGCATCCTAAAATTCAAAGCCAAGAAGAGTAATGCATCTCATAACCTCTGTAATGTGTACCTTTGCGTTATTTATTCTTAATTCTCTGTCAAGGAGAAGTGACCTGATAGAAACTCCCTGCTGTCTTAAGGACACTTGCTGGACCTTTTAAAGAAGCTAAGTCCAAGGCCGAGGTGAACCTCAGGTCACCGAGTCTAACAAATATGAAAATGTCGCCTGGTGAACTGCAAGCCTCCTTATTTAACAAAGACTGTCAATGAAGAAGATTAATATGAAACGAAATGGGTGCAGTGTCACTCTTCGGTCATTTTGCACCAAACGCTTAGTTGCATGATTAAAAACATAAAAACAACAACAACAAAAACGATATATGATATCACATACAAATATATCTTTTATATTAACTATTTTTCCTATTTTTTTATTGTTTAATTTGCGAAAAATATAATTGGAAAAATAATAACAGTGACAAATAATAATTGCATATTACATCCAGTAAGCAAATTAATGATGATGATGATGATGATACAAAAATAAAAATAGTAATCTTTTAGTATTTGTTCAATGTAGAATCATGGCAAGTGATTGATTTGTAGAAAAAGATTTTCATTGCAATTTTCTCAAATATTTTTGTAATAGTTTTACAATTGTTTTCAATAGAGCCGATTTGGTAGTTTATGGTAAAGTGAGATAACCATAAATCTTAGAAGAAAATGTGTAAATGTCGGCCTGTGAGATAACACGTGGTGGTCTTGGCTCAATTCTTACTGATAACAAAACCTCAAAGACAAGTAACAGGCTCTTTGAAATTTACATAAGCAATGCAGCCACATTAAAGGCAAACTTATCAGGGAGGTGTTTCAATATGTGTTTTTGGAAACCAACCACAAATCTTAAGAACTTACTTACAAGTAACAAATAACTAGCTTATTGTCAAACGCCGTGAGAATACAGCCGAAACGTTGCATATCTTTTGAACTGGTACCACTAACGATTTGTCTCCTGAGTGATTATCGATATATATTGCACAACAAAACAGATTACATGACATTATTATGTATCATGGCTAGCCCTTGCTGCCTACAAAGACAATAGTTATAACAGTATAATATAAATAAGACTATTGGACTGTTTGTTAAGATTTTGGAAATAATCCCACCCGTATTGCAAACAGTTACTCATTTAAAAAAAAAATAACAATAATAAAATAATACAATATGTTTTCCGCTTGTCATCTCTTTTTAATATATTTATCATTATGTCTTTAAACATGAGTTGAAATTAGTCACATTTTTTATTTTACTAAATGCACGGCAAATAATACACGTTTTTGTGGGAGCAAAATGACCGAGCCTTTTAGATGTTTCCTGTGATTTTGTATGCAATTAATTTTACACACATAATTTATGTCTCAATCCATTTCTGTGTAGAACGGTGAATATGGTTAAAAAAAGAAAAGGAAAAAAACAACGAATTTTAGGAATCTTATTGGCGCTCGGGATCCGTCTAGTACAGAATGCAAATGATTGAAAGTACACCATCTGCTCTGTTTATGCTCCATATAACAAGGTAAATGCCTCATTTTCAGTGTTCTTTACATAGAAGAATGGGCTAAATATATCTGTATCACAACAGATTTCTACTTTCCAGATTTTTAAATATAGCTTCAAACATATAGTTTTGCTAGATCCATATGCTTCTTACTTCGTTTTCTTCCTAGACAAAATAAATAAATAAATAAATAGATAGAGTAAATAAATAAATAAATAAATAAATAAGCAAGCAAGCAAGCAATTTAGTAGTATATTACCTTATTAATGGTCTTGCATAATATTCTGCATATCTCCATGCAAGTCTGCAAATATATTATATACACCTGCACAACATATACATTATCCACAAATGTAATGATTCAAGAATTAAAAGCCTCGGTCTCATTAATAACTTGGTGCTTATGGCTAAATAACAGCAAATGCCCTTTTCTATCGGTTGCCCCAAAACTATGTGATTGCTAATAATTCTTACATTGTTGAAGACTGCTGCCATGCAAGATAACTATATCCAAACTGTCTTATTCTAGATTCTCCAGCAACGTGTGGAATGTATCTGCAAGACTTGGCTTCTTTTGAACATTGACACATATCTAATTCTGGGTTATATTACAGGGTCAGGCATCTCTGTATTTCTATCTCACAATTGTGGGTGAACACGGGTCCTCTTTGCGATGAGACAGTAAACAGACCCAGCAATAGAGTTCTCTGGAACGACTGCTTACTAGACTTATGTGATGCCAATCCTAATATTTACACAACCAATACAGATAATTCTTCTCTCCAGTCAGCTGGTGTACTATGAACACCGTGTGAGCTATTAGAGGTGTGATTACAGGCATGACCCTCTTTTTCACGCAATTTTATACATCTTTACAAAGAAGACACATCTGCTAAACTACTGATATGCTAAAGGAATAGGATGCTGTTTTCTATTCTGAATCACAAGATACACATATAGGCCAGTAATTCGTGTCATGTATGTAAAATATATCATTTGGATGTGGCTACATGAGTAAGTCAGTAACTTCCCCATATGCTCTGGCCGGTTGAGTTCCCATCCCATACTAGCCTATGATGAATACCTGGCTGGTGGATGAGCTCAGGCTAACTGCACTGTGAAGTGTCAGGCAGAGCAGCCTTCCATGTACATGGGAACAGTGAATAAACCCACAGCCTGTAGTGCACACCAGTTACTGAGCGATGTGGCAGCACTACAGATGACTTTGTAACATACAACATAAGAGTATTACATACAGTATTACATTGCAGAGCAGCCTTCCTGCACATGGGATTACTGACATAGGGGTCTAATTACTAAGCATTGGATGGAGATAAAGTACCAGCCAATCAGCAACTACCTGGCATGTCACAGGCTGGGTTTGAAAAATGACAGTTAGTAGCTGGTTGGCTGGGACGTTATCTCAGTGCACTATATTTCCATCCAAATGCTTAGTAAATAGACCCCATAACTCACAGCCTGCACACCAACCACTAGGTGATGTGACTGCACCATAGGTGACTTGGGGGTCTATTTACTAAGCCTTGGATGGAGATAAAGTCGCTGGAGATAAAGTATCAGCCAATCGGCTCCTAACTGTCATTTTCAAACACAGTCTGTGGCATAGTAGTTAGGAGCCGATTGGCTGGTACTTTATCTACAACGACTTTATCTCCATTCAAGGATTAGTAAATAGACCCGTGAGTAACATAAAACATAGAATACTAGTGCAGTATTACATTGCAGAGCAGCCTTCCTATACATGGGATCAATGACTGAACCCACAGTCTGTGGGATCAATGACTGAACCCACAGTCTGCACACCATCCAATGCGTGATGTGGCAGCATCATAGGTGACTTAGTAACATACATCATAGAGTATTACATACAGTATTGCATAGCAGAGCAGCCTTCCTGCACATGAGATTAGTGACTGAACCCACAGACTGCACACCAACCACTGCGTGATGTGGCAGCAATATCGATGGGACGCGGTTAAAACGACTTATGAGCATACTATATGGAGTACTACAGACAGAATTACATTGCAAGAGCAGCCTTCCTGTACAGGGAACAGTGACTGAACCCACAGCTTACACTACAACCACTGTATGAAGTGGCAGCACTAAAGAGGACTTAGTAAGTATTAAGTAACATACTACATGGAGGATTACATACAGTATTACATTGCAGAGCAGCTTCTCCCAGCAGAGCACCAGGTGTGATGGGCACAGTAGTGGTGACAGAGGCCAGCATTACTGATCTTAGTACATTATTGCTATGATTAGGCAATGCGCCTGTTATTAGTATTGATCCCTGATGCTGTCCTCTGTACCTCTGGCAGAGATGATGTTACAGCTGCAGATAAGTATATAAGGGGTGAGTGGCAATGCATTTATCATCCCAGTGTTTCCTTATCCGGGGTGCAGGGAAGGCCGCTGATTGGCCGGCGGGGTCACATGGGCGGCTAGTTTGCAGAGCTGACAGGGAGGAGGAGGGTTCTGTGCAGAACAGAAAAACGACAACGCCAGAAAAATTAGTATTTTTTTTTCTTGCACTTCCACAAATTAATGGCCATGAGCTCGTTTCTGATCAACTCCAACTACATCGAGCCCAAATTCCCCCCCTGCGAGGAGTACGCACAGAGTAACTACCTGCACAGCCAGTCCCCAGATTACTACGAGCGGCCGAGGGAACCCGGCTTCCAGGCTCCTCCCGAGGCTCTGTACCCAGGTCCGGGCAGCTACCCCGAAGCCAGCTATGGGTACAGCCACATCGCAGCCGGCCATGAGGCCGGGGTCGCCCAGGAGGGGGTCCCTAGCAAGGGGCACAGCCAGTCTCAGCAACTTCTCCAAAGCCACGTCCTCAGACAGCCACCCCAGCACTGCGAGCCTATAGGAGTGTCCAATGACAGTATCCAGACTGAGAAGGCTGCTGCTGGGTTGAAATGCAAAGAGCCAGTCGTCTATCCTTGGATGAAGAAAATACATTGCAACACAGGTAAGTGTCAGCTCTGTGGCCCCAGCTGCAGGCAGCGTGCCATGGGGTGACCAGGGCTGTCTGTTGGCCATGGCAGGGAGAGCAACCCTCTTAGTATCAGTGGCTCTTAACTCCAGGATTTATTGGTGTCAATTTGTTGTAGCAAGTAATTACAGATCCCATAAATGTAATTACCCAGCTATTGACTCTGGGCCGTGCGCCTTTGATGCCTTTCTCTCCCCCAGTCCCCATCACCATGTTTTATGGCACTCTGCTGTGTGCTGCATTGTCACCAGCCTGAGAAACTTTTCTTTCTTTCTTTCTGTCTTTCTTTCTTTTTTATTTATTTATTTATTTATTTATTTATTTCTTATCTAAACAATGGTGTCAAGTCATTGCCTAATGATTATGTTCCATTGCTTTTTCTCTCTGTGTGCTCAGTTAATCCAAATTACACTGGAGGGGAACCCAAAAGGTCCCGGACTGCGTACACCAGGCAGCAGGTGCTGGAGCTGGAGAAGGAGTTCCACTTTAACCGCTATCTAACCAGACGCCGGCGGATAGAGATTGCGCACACCTTGTGTCTGTCCGAGCGTCAGGTCAAGATCTGGTTCCAAAACAGGAGGATGAAGTGGAAGAAGGACCACAAATTGCCCAACACTAAGATGCGCTCTGCAAACCCATCAGCCCCCAGCCAGCAGTCAAAAGTACAGGGTCACCAGCACACAGATGGGTCAACAACCCCATTATTATAACTCCTAATTGTGAGGATCCATAATGCTCTGCTGGCAATCATTTGGACCAAATGACTATGAAAAGAAAGAAGAAAAAACAAACTTTCACAACCCACAAAGCTCCCTGATATTGCTGGATACAAAGTCTTAGAGCAAACAAGGACAATTGTTCTCATAACCAGGGGAATCCATGCAGACTTTTGCGTCGTTTTATTTATGTATTTGAATGTATGCATATGAAATAAATATGGGGTATATGTGTACATGATTATTGACGTATAGTTCTTCAATGTCTACATAGGTAGCAAACTATTTTGTATACAAGATTACTATTCCACGGATGCATTTCTGGCAAATTATGTGATAGGGGTATGGATCATCCACTATATAACACATATACATAGCTGTGGGTATTTAATAAAACAAACTTTTTTTATGATTTATTTAATGGATTATTGAAGATGTAAAGGAGTCGTATTGTAAATACTGGCGGACATAAAAAGCATTTCTATAGAAACAACATAACTGTTTTCCTGCTTAGCTCGTTGTCTGAGATCGATGTGTGTTTGACACTCGTTGGATGTTAGCATTGCTGTAGAAGGCCTTTGATCGTCTTGAAGGCGAGGAAGGGGCGCAGATACAGTATAAGTGGTACATATTGTGAATTTTGTGCTGTATTATTGTGGTGCTTACCTCTGAGAATATTCTGTGAAAATTAAAGTTTTCAAATAACATCTACCAGCTGTTTCCTAAATGTACTTATTATTAAGAAATAATTATTTTAGTGCGCACGCACATACCGAGTTTCTCTCACTCTCTCTCTCTCTCTCTCTCTCTCACACACACACACACACACACACACACACACACACACACACACACACACACACACACACACACAGGCGTTTGAACATATATTTGCAGAAATAAAAGGTCAACAGCTGCCTGTAAATGAAAAGATATAAAACTATTTTCTTATCACTAGAGAGTCAAGACTCACAATGACCATGATAAAATGGTGGGATGGATAAAATGGGGACTGACTAAAATGTATGTATTTTATATCTGTGTATCTTTTTCTGTGTATATAGTAGCGCGCTCTCTCTCTCTCTCTCTCTCTCTCTCTCTCTCTCTCTCTCTCTGTAATCGTTTAGAATACTGAGTGAAAGTATACAACGTATCTAAGTGAAGCATTAAATTATACATGACCGTTGGCAACAGATAGAATTTCAAATACATAACGAATATAAGGATTTTTAAAACATATTTTGTGACATGTGCTGTAAAATGTGTCCCAAGTATTTCTCGTGAATCAGTCACTTCAATGGTAAGAGCCGAGCCAGACGTACATTATTTATTGCTGTTTGAATCCCATCGATATTTGATTTATTACTACTATCTATGTTTGTATGTATGTATGTATGTATGTATGTATGTATGTATGTATGTACGTACGTACGTACGTACTTACGTACGTGTGTGTATATACATATATATATATATATATGTATAAAAAGATATGACAAAATCAGTGTATATATTTATAAAGATATATCAAAATCAGTGTTTATTCCACATAACAATATCTTATAAAGACTTATTTGTACCCCACCAGACACACTGAAGGACATCACTAACAGAAGCATATCTGTGCTTTTCACTTGGAAAAGCAAAATTTGTGCAGAAGCTATGGCATTTCTTTTGAAATCGGAGACGTCTATGGTGGATCGTAATTCCATTAACCAATTACACACGTTCATACGGAAGATTGAAGCTGGATAGAATGGAACTGAGGACACTTCCACTTCCATAAGGTATAGCGATGCTCATACAGTGCTTATTTAATTATGCTGACAGTATTTTTAACATTTTGTGAATCAATTTGCATATATAGCTATATAATAAGTGTATTTGTACGTATACACATATATCTGTATATTACACTATTGTGTATTTTATATATATATATATATATATAATAGGTGTGTGTGTGTGTGTGTGTGTGTGTGTGTGTGTGTGTGTGTGTGTGTGTGTGTGTGTGTCTTCCTTAGATTTGTAGTTTGTTCTTTGCCCTATCACATTGTCTGGCCTTTGCTAAGGCAACAGAGTTCATGCAGAGGACACGGTTTCTGTCTATTCAGTTTTTTTTTTCCTTTTTTCGAGAGAGGCAAGCTGACCTTCAAACCCTTGACCTTTAGTATTGAATTCCATGTAAAATGAACCATCCCCAGTTCTGTAAATCTGGACCTCGCAGTTCCTGTAACATGTTGTAACGTCCAGAAAAACAAATGTTTTTGGTCAAATGTAAAAAAAAATGAGTGAACAAGGGATTCATTCTCTCCTCCTTGAAGCAATATCGGTATCTTCCTAGATCATTACTTGCCTCTGGTGCATCTCGGATGCTAATTACGCAAATTCCTAAGATTTTGTTCAAGTTGCTTCGAAACTTGTTTGCTTGTAAGATATTTGAAATAAGCAAAGTTTTATTTGCATTGTTTTTAGAATGAGGGTACTACAAAGAGACAAATATAGCAGATAGCTATAGAAGAGAGTTTTATAGCTCTAGCAGCTAACTGCATGATTGGTTTTCATTTAGTTGAATGGTACCGACTGGGACAAGAGTTAATGCATGCTATCAATGTGGCAGGATGAAAGGTGGAGAACATTATACAATGGCCATTGCAGCCAGTAGCTCTTGCATTTCCCTCTTATTTGCAATCATCCTTTATAACAATGTTGAGGCAAGACACTGCACAGTTTGCGCCATATGTTCTGGTCACAATGTTATGTTCGAGATGTTGGTCACCATATTAAATCTGATCTGACCAAGGCTTGAAAAAGAGAAGTAAAATGCCACTTGCACCCATTCAATTTTTGTGTCTCGTCCCCCCCCCCCCCCCCTCTCTCTCTCTCTCTCTCTCTCTCTCATCTCATACTGTCGCATCTCTCTCCTTCCTTTGACACTTCCCCCAATATCTTTCTTCCACTCTCTCAATCTGCCTCTCTCTTTCACCCATATCCTGTTCTGCTGGCCACTATACTATATGTTTATTTGTCACCCTTTCTCTCCTCGGCTTCTTTTTTTCCTCTATCCCTGTGTCATTTACTAACCTTATATCCGACAACATCTATTCCTGTCTCTAGTAGTGTCACTACTCTCTCTCTCTCTCTCTCTCTCTCTCTCTCTCTCTCTCTCTCTCTCTGTCTCACTCACTCTCTCTCTCTCTCCCTCTCCTCAACTTCCCTAGTCGAACGATCTCTCTCTCTCTCTCTCTCTCTCTCTCTCTCTCTCTCTCTCTCTCTCTCTCTCTCTATCTATCCAATCGTCCATCCATCCATCCATCCATCCATCCATCCATCCATCCATCCATCCATCCATCCATCCATCCATGTCTTCCTCTAGCTTCCCCACCATACTGTCCCTCACTTTATATCATCTGCCTGTACCCCACTAATGCAAATCATCTAGCCCTGTCTCCCTCTACCCTCCCTCAATTTATCTCCCTGTGTATATACTTTCTTTCTCTTCTTGGCTCTGGAACAAAATATGGCAAACGTCTATGTAGGTAAAGCATAATGTATTCATGTGTCCCCGCCCTACCTCTTCATCTAGATCCTTTATACCTGGATCACTTGAAAACAAGTATAAAAATATTGCCAGCATCATTCAGTGCACAGTACATGGGAACCACCCCTCTCACGTTACACTTTCACATGTAGCTATCCCATTAATGTCTACACTGAGGATATGTGATATATATTCCTAGCAATCAACAGCAACGTTTAAATAACTAGTTATCAGTCACTTTCAGGAACATAAACATATCCAGCTGAGGTAAAGCAGGTTCTAACTTCTTATCTTAAACGGGGAGAAACAATGTTGTTATATATAATCATTGGTAAAATGTGCCACTAGTAATATGTTATACTAGTATACTGTGACACTGGTAATATGTAACACTGGTAGTAGGAATCACTAAATCACTAATCATATGTTACACAGGTAATATGTTACACTGGTAAACATGTTTCACTGGTACTCTATAACACTGATTTTATAAATCACTGGTAGTATGCAACACTGGTAGTCTGTATCACTGCTAATATGTAACACTGGTAATATGCATCACTGATAATATGTAAATACTGGTAATCTATAACACTTAATATATATCACTGGTAATATGTTACACTGATAATATCTAAATACTTAATATGTATCACTGGTAATCTGTAAAACTGGTAATCTGTTACACAGGTAATATGTAACATTGGGTGGAAGATGTTTCAAACCTTGAAGAGAGATAAAGTAACAGCCAATCAATGACTCCTAACTTCCATTTTCTCAAATGCAGCCTGTAAAACTGAGTGGCTGGTACTTTATCTCTCTCCAAGGTTTGCAACATCTCTGACTGATAGTCTGTAACACTAAAATATTATATTACATTGGTAATATGTATCACTGGTAATCTGAAACAGTGGTGGTATGTATCACTCGTAATTTGAAACTCTGCTAATATGTTTGCTAATTTGTAACACTGGTATAATTTGTATACTGGTAATCTGTAACATTGCCAATATGTATCACTGGTAATTTATATAACTGGTAATATGTATCACTGGTGTTCTGTAACACTGCTAACTTGTTACACAGACACCATACTACAGTGATAATCTGTAACTCTGCTAATATGTTACACTGGTGAAATGTTACACTGAAAATATGTATCACTAGCAATTTGTAACACTGCTAATTTATTACACAGACAACATAGTACATTGGTAATCCGTGACACTGCTAATATGTTACACTGGTGAAATGTTACACTGGTACTATGTATCACTGGTAATCTGTAACACTGCTAATTTGTTACACAGACAACATAGTACATTGGTAATCTGTAATACTGCTAATATGTTACAGTGTGATATGTTACACTGGTGATATTTATCACTGGTAGTTTGCAACACTGGTAATATATATCACTGGCAATTTTAAAGATTATATAATATTTGTGTTAGTTGCTTCTGCTATACATAGTGGTGTTACAATAAATGAACACTTTAGATGATATATTTGCTAACTTCATACATATATAAGAGTCTGACTGCCTTAGTATACCAAGTGTTTGGATAAACCAAGAGTGTCAATGTATGTATACTGGTAACCAGTAACATTAGCAATATGTATCACTGGTAATTTGTAGCACTAGTAATATGGATCACTGGTAATCTATTGCACTGGTAATATGTATCACTGGTGTTCTTTAACACTGCTAATTTGTTTAATAGATAACATATTACAGTGGTAATCTGTAACACTGATAATATATATCACTGGTAGTTTGCTACACTGGTAATATGTATAACTGGCATTGTGTAGCACTGCTAATTTGTTACATAAACAACATAGTACAATGGTAATCTGTAACACATAGGCAAATGCAGGGGGGGTTCCAGTTGCCCAGAAACCCCCTCCTCTTGGCAAGTGGCTCAAATTATGACAACAATAACAATGGTATATAATATGGTTACTAGAGCTGCTGCCACATCATGCAGTTTAATGGACAGAGCAGAGCTGCTGCACATGCCCAGTGGTAGCAGCTTCTTCTACCAAGTTTAGTGTGTGTGTGTGTGTGTGTGTGTGTGTGTGTGTGTCTGTGTGTTCAATTAGTGCACTGGACCAGAGAGTAGCTAGCAGGAAGAACAGTCAGGAGCCATACCATGAGGTGTGAGAATGTGTGCTTAGAAAGTCCAGTACTGGTTCTTTTATGTTTGTGTATTTATGTATTTATTTATTTATTTATTTATTATGGTATGTTTAACCTTTTCCTGACCACTTACTTAGATTATTTAAATATGTTTTATACAGCCTATACTATATACCATCTATAGTGTTAAATATTAATGCTGTATTCCATACAGTATACAGTGTATAAAAGACCAATGTTTACATTAATGTCCAGGGTCATTACTAGGTTCTTCTGCCAGTCCCACAGACTTCTACAGAGAGGGAGATCGTGGACTGCATTTGAACCCCCCCCCCCCCCTCTAGAAATCCTGCGTTTGCCACTGTAACACTAGTAATAGGTTACACTGGTGGTATGTTTATGTATCACTGGTGGTTTGCAACACTGGTAATATGTATCACTGGTAATCTGTAGCACTGCTAATTTGTTACCCTGGTGATATGTTACACTGGTAAAATGTATCCCTGGCAGTTTGCAACACTGGTAATATGTATCACTGGTAATATGTATCACTGGTAATCTGAAGCACTGCTAATTTGTTACACTGGGTATATGTTACACTGGTAATATGTATTACTGGCAGTTTGCAACACTGGTAATATGTATCACTGGTAACATGTAACAATGCTAATTTGTTGCACTATTGATATGTTACACTGGTAATATGTATCACTGGTAATCTGTAGCACTGCTAATTTGTTACCCTGGTGATATGTTACACTGGTAAAATGTATCCCTGGCAGTTTGCAACACTGGTAATATGTATCACTGGTAATATGTATCACTGGTAATCTGAAGCACTGCTAATTTGTTACACTGGGTATATGTTACACTGGTAATATGTATTACTGGCAGTTTGCAACACTGGTAATATGTATCACTGGTAACATGTAACAATGCTAATTTGTTGCACTATTGATATGTTACACTGGTAATATGTATCACTGGTAACATGTAACAATGCTAATTTGTTGCACTATTGATATGTTACACTGGTAATATGTATTACTGGCAGTTTGCAACACTGGTAATATGTATCACTGGTAATCTGTAGCACTGCTAATTTGTTATACTGGTGATATGTTACACTGGTAATATGTATCACTGTCAGTTTGCAACACTGGTAATATGTAACACTGCTAATTTGTTACACTGGGTATATGTTACACTGGTAATATGTATCACTGGCAGTTTGCTACACTGGTAATATGTATCACTGGTAATATGTAACACTGCTAATTTGTTGCACTATTGATATGTTACACTGGTAATTTGTATCACTGGCAGTATGCAACACTGGTAATATGTATCACTGGTAATATGCAACACTGCTAATTTGTTACACTGGGTATATGTTACACTGGTAATATGTATCACTGGCAGTTTGCTACACTGGTAATATGTATCACTGGTAATATGTAACACTGCTAATCTGTTGCACTATTGATATGTTACACTGGTAATATGTATCACTGTCAGTATGCAACACTGGTAATATGTATCACTGGTAATATGCAACACTGCTAATTTGTTACACTGGGTATATGTTACATTGGTAATATGTATCACTGGCAGTTTGCAACACTGGTAATATGTATCACTGGTATTTTGTAACACGGCTAATTTGTTATACTGGTGATATGTTACACTGGTAATATGTATCACTGTCTGTTAATCTGTAACACTGCGAATTTGTTACATAGACAACATATTACAACACTGGTGATATGTTATACTGGTAATATGTATCACTGGTAGTTTGCAACATTGTTAATATGTTCCATTGGTAATCTTAAAAATTATGTGGTCTCTGAGTTGGCTGCTTCTGTTAGACATAGTGGTGTCACTATAATTAAATACTTGAGATGATATCTTTGCTAACTTTAAACATATAGGCGAGTCTGTCTGTTTTATAGTATACCCGGTGTTCGGATAAACCAAGAGCAGTTAATGTATGTAGTGAAGATTTAGTTAGTTATTTGGTAACCTGGTGTTGCAATTAAGTAAAGATCTTAATTTTGTTGTGCCCCAAACTGCTGTGAAAATACAGGCCCCAACCAAAATCTGACTGCGCATGCTGGATGATGTAGTTTCACAACAGTTGTAGAAGTACAAAATTGCTTAATACTATATTAAAATAACTTGTATGTGTAATGTGTACATGGTGTACGATGTAATCAGTGCATATGAATAGACTCCAGGCTTGTTTGTGTTTTTTCTTAGTCCAGTAATAAGTATTCCACCTCTATTTCCGTTTACTTGGTTTACTTAATTTTTCAGACAGTCCAAAGTTTTGCAGTGATAGAATCATCTTCATCAGCAGAGAAATCACGATCTCATTTTTGACAACCTCGCTTAATAAATAGACTTATTGTTAAATATTACATCCCATATAGTACTGGTGGTTTTTTGTTTTTTTTAACCATGCATTTTGCAAACAGCTTAACTTCTTTAGTTCTAGTGTTAGAAACCGTAGTATCAGATTGCGGTTTTCCTTAGTGACCAAGGGAATTCGGTGTCAAAATATGGCCACCGTGCTTTGTGTCTTACCTATATGGCTGTTGCCTTACCTGATGCGACAAAGTCAGTTTTTCCCAAGGCCAGTGTTTAGCTAGCAATGGTAAAGCACTTATTATCACGACTCATTCACGACAGTCTTTGCATTTTTAAGTCATCTGATTTGCTCATCTTTACACATTGTCAGATTGTTCCCACTGTACATGTTTGTCAAGGAGGATTTTTTTTTTTCATTTTATGCTGTGAATGAGGAGCATAATGTAATCACTGTACGACCAATGGTATTCCAATGTGATGGCCCAATTGTGTGTGATGCTATTCTTTATAGGACAAAAGGCAAAAATGTATTACATGCAGTTTTTAAAACGATGATTGCTCTTGGTTATTATTACATGCCTCCTTTCCTGCTGTTTGTGTTCACTATTTATACAAGATAATATTGGTTCTGTAGTGCATGCCCCTATAATATGCACGTATGTGCACTTAATTTATATAATGTTTTTCTTCCACTTTGATTCTAAAGTAGAAGTGGTTAAAACCACCCAGGGAAAGTGTTTATGCACATACTGATACATGTTATGGATATATGCCGTATATCTTGCAACATATCTGTATATCAGTCTAAACATATATTGTTATGCCTCTATTTTAGTCTGCTCACAGTTTCACAGATTCTCTTTCTTTGTCTCTTTTCCTCTCTGGATTAATTACTTTGCTGTCTTCTGAACTGCTTGATTACATATGAGAGAGAGAGAGAGAGAGAGAGAGAGAGAGAGAGAGAGAGAGAGGTAGGGAGAGCGAGGTAGAGGGAGAGAAAGGAGGAACAGAGAGGAAGGGAGGGGGGTGGAGAGAGTGTTGTAAAAAGGGGGAGAGAGAAGGAGGGAGAGGGAGGAGAGAGAGAGAGAGAGAGGGAGAGAGAGAGAGAGAGAGAGAGAGAGAGAGAAGAAAACTTGAGAGTGGAGAGAAAGAGGAAGAGAGAGAAGGGAAGAGAGGAGGAAAAAAGAAAGAGAGAGATGGAGAGAGAGGGACAGAGAGAGAGAGAGAGAGAGAGAGAGAGAGAGATAGGTAGGGAGAGCGGGGTAGAGGGAGAGAAAGGAGGGACAGAGAGCAAGGGAGGGGGGGTGGAGAGAGGGTTGGAAAAAGGGGGGAGAGAGAAGGAGGGAGAGGGAGGAGAGAGAGAGAGAGAGAGAGAGAGAGAGAGAGAGAGGGGGGGGGGTAGAAGGAGAGAGAGGAGTAAGTGAGTGAGTGAGAGAAAGATGAGGGGGAAGGGTGAGAGAGAGGGAGTGTGTGTGTGTGTGTGTGTGTGTGTGTGTGTGTGTGTGAGAGAGAGACAGCGAGAAAGAGAGAGAGAGAGAGTGTCCGGGGGAGGGGGGTGGCAGGGAGAAATTTGGACATGCTGGCCTTACTAAAACTCTCTTCTCCAGATTGGAAGCCACTGGCTTTCAGCATAACTTTGCGTTGATTCCTTTGTTCAACATGTGGAAGGCAAAGATGGTCTTGTAGGAATAGAGAGTTGGATGATTTTGATATACTCCATTAAAATTCAGACACCAACAGAACATCAGGGACTTGCTAGTGCTATGTATGTAATTATAAATTACTAATTTAATGTATCTTTATTCTAATTTAATATATCTTTATTGTATCTTGAAAACACAAGTATTGTATTTAAAACTTTTACTGTGTTTATCATTAACAGGATATAGCATATGTTATGTAAGGCAGATATAAATCCATACAAGCCTGTCAGTTCCATAATATATATATATATATATATATATATATATATACTTACAATAGATAGCCCATGAAAATATGAAAACATAGTTATAAAACTATCAAATCAAGTATCAAAAGCCTATTTTTAATAAATTTGTAGCAACGATAACATGTCTACCATTCATTGTTGTGTCACACAAGCACAGAATCTTTGCAGGGCACTGAAAAAATACTGATATTTAAGGAGACCTTGGTCAAGTGAAGGATTCTCAGCAACTCAGAAGGGCAAAGCATTCAAGTAAATGATTTATTTGCCATTCTCACGTTGACTAGAAAGATTCATAAAGTTGACCAATGCAGATGTTTAAATGTTCTGGTAGACAGTGTATTTGCATACTGCTAGTTTGTTTGGGAAAATCTATTTACAGAAAAGTTAAACCCATTTAGTGCACATTTGATTATTTCAAGCATTGATCGGCAGATGTCATCTTGTGCTGAATACATTTTTGCATCTGCAGCTCCACTTGCTAACTTGCTACTCAAATGGGTTGTGTTCTTTGCTTAATGATATTTAAACTAGTAAAAAAATAATAATAATTGCCCTTTGCACGCAGCAGCAGTATCACACTTTCAAGTAGTTTCTTTGACAAGTTTATTGCTTTTATTTGTTCACACCTGCCACTAATCATAAGCTATAAATGTAGGAAACACACAAAGAATATACAACTATCACATTTCTGCTTAGAGTAACACTAACTGGCGGTGACCTAATATTTAATATTCCCGCATAGTTGTGTGTGTGTGTGTGTGTGTGTGTGTGTGTGTGTGTGTATATATATATATATTTATTTACATGATCCGCTAATGCTGTTGCTTAGATCGTTTAATTGAAAGTGTGGGAATTATACAATTCTGATCCTATGCATATAGTAAGCTGTGTCTTCTAACACATTCATAGCAATCATTGCCATGGACCTCTCCCATTATCCTATGGGAGATAAAGAGCCCATTGTGTGTTGTGGCGTGGTCAACCTCGTGTTCAGTTGGGTCGCATAGATTTGCAAGTCTAGTGTCTGCTATAAGCAAATAATGGAAATAAGTAAATTCAGTTAGAAACTTTGTGTGGTAGAAACTTTTAGCGTCGGATCTTGCGCTCAGGTACTAACCTTCACATGGCTTTAAACAAAGATAACTTATAAAAATCGATGTAAGGTTTACAACGCCCCCAGTAAAAAGCATCGCTGAAATCCCAGATCAGTGTGTCCTGAATCCTACGGGTTACTGGTGAACTCTGGAGTATACGGTCACTTGTGAACTCTGGAGTATACGGGTTACTTGTGAACTCTGGAGTATACGGGTTACTTGTGCACTCTGGAGTATACGGGTTACTTGTGAACTCTGGAGTATACGGGTTACTTGTGAACTCTGGAGTAAACTAAAGCCACAGCACCAGAAATTCCCCAAAGTAAGCAGAATGCATCTAATACTGTGCAGGTCCGGCCAGAATCCCAGGCGCATCGATTATCACCAGCCTGATTCCAGTAAACCTGGATCCATGTTCGATTTCTGTAAGATAGAGATATGTGAGGTGGTGTATATTTCACAGGCACTACAATCATCTCCAAGATGTTCCGGAAGATTGTCATCCTATTCATGTTATATCCAGGTCTAAAGTGTTTCTCGTATGCAAAAGTCCATGGAAACCACTTATCTTTCTTCTGGCTGGGGCTCTCGAGAACTGACCAATTATCCATTAATTTCTATCCCTTTTCTTGCTTTGAGGCCTTCTTATTGTTCTGTGGGCTATTCTATCCAAGATATTCATTAACTGGCCCCCAAATGACATGCTTGAGCCAGAAAAGCAGTTTATTCTCTTTCATGAGGCAATGTGAGTTTTAGAGTTGTTCTTATAGGGGCAGTAATATGCCATTCTCTCTATGCCAAATGGTATTGTCTATTGATCTTTCTGCTGCCTTCTTGTGTAATGGGACTGTTTGTTTTACCTTTAAATGAAAGGTGCACCTACTGTATAGCACACTGTAAACTGATTATGTATGGCTAGGTGTGTGTGTGTGTGTGTGTGTGTGTGTGTGTGTGTGTGTGTGTGTGTGTGTGTGTGTACACATAGATAGATAGATAGATAGATAGATAGATAGATAGTCAGTCAGATAGTCATTGGTCGCTTTACACATTACCAAGGAACGATGAGCGACAATTAAGTGGTAGAAATTAGTGGGAAGGACAGATAAGAGCGCCAAATTGTATAGGAGTCGTATAGCAGGAGTTCATCAAGAGGAGAAACCCTCTAATTTTGTGGTTTTCTCAAATGTTGGTATAGGAAATGCGTAGGCTAGTATGGTACATGAGAGTGTCGCTACAAGAAATTTCAGATTCCCATCACGGCAAGACCCAAGAAATGTCATCCATATGGCTGCATTGAAGCACATAAAGGCTAGTAGTGTGATCTAACAGAACTGCTATAACGAGAGCCAGATTTTGCATTTGTCAGGTAATTAAAGGCCTTTTAGTTTCTACTGTGGGACATGTGTCATGTGTGGGAGTAAGTAAGCCTTCCTCAATGGCTCTGTAATGGCTAATATGTGCTGAGCTTAGTAATCAGTCAACAAGGCATCTACTACTACGTGGACTTTTCTACTGATGTAAGTGTTTTCTTTATAAGTTGCCTTTAGGAGCTATTGTACCAACTTCGGGAAGTAAATTTAGCAGCTCTATTTTATATGGTGCTACATTTTCTGTGAATGCTGTTATAATGGTAGTTGGGGGGACTTGAGTGTGACTAGTCCGGTTTCTGTCTATTGGAGAGTAGGGGATATAGAGCCTGGTAAATCTGGGTCCTCTCCCATTCCCTATTTGAAATAAAAGGATTTAAGTTGACGCAGGAGCACGTGAGCAGATAATAGTGCGCATTATTGGGGCATTTGGAGCGGAGTCTGAGCCAGGCTGCTCCTGTGATTACGCCTTTCCTGTATCTACTGAGAGCAAGTGCTTTCCTAACCATCCCCAGCAAGAGGTTCTCTCTCCCTCTCTTATCCAAGCAGCCCTGATTCCACCATCAAGGATACTTTACTGGAAAAGCCCATAGGACTCAATGCTTCGTTAGAAGGGATGGATTTTATTTTAAGGTATATCCGTTGATTGTTCATTAATGGTGTGAGTTATTGCTGTCCAAGGCAAAGGTCAGTAGAAAGGCTGTAGGGTGTGCGTGCATATTTATCTCCATATTCTGCAGCAGATATTGTGTCTTTCCTTACATCTTCATCTATCTGTGTCCATATAATAATATTGCTAACATTTTGCATCCGACTACCAATTATATTATCTGTGCGTTGGGTGTGTTTAGGATTTTTGAGTATAGCCTTGTTTTTATCCTTATTTTAGTCTATTGTTTGCATTGTTTTTTTTTTTTTTTCTAGAAATGAGCGGGCATTCATCAGAGACATTAAATGAAGCCTTTATATGCTTTACTAATTACAGATTGTATTTCACCTTCAAATCATAAATGTACTCTGGCGGTGTTTTCATTTTTTAGTGTGTTTTTTGTGTTTATCCTTTTTGTATTTGTTTATATTTTCTATTCAATTTTGCGTTTACAATGTAAAATCCTATTTTACCAGGGAACTGATAAGGCTGCAACATCTATTAATATTTCTAAATAAAATACTCGCTGTATATTGAGACATCATTATTCTACACATAATAAATATATGACTAGTGTCCTAGATTGTGATAACACATCTAGATACTTCACCGTACATTTTGAAATATAAGAGGCCATCTAACACTATCAGTTCCAGGCTAGACTAGTTATATTTCATATCCTATAGGTATGAGTATTGGCATGTTACAATTTGTACAGTGCAACATAGAAATACATAGGAAGAGTGGGGATATTAAGTACACGCACTAATGAGTGGCACATGAAGAAAGGTCACAGAGCTGAGATTTGATTTATGTAGCAGGTCAATTGGGGCAGAAGAGCTTGATAACCGAAATGGTTTACAGTTATGCCTAACATAAGGTGGCTGCTGTTGTATATGTGTATGCTTCTCTGTGTGTTTTTATATATATATATATATATATATATATATATATATATGTGTGTGTGTGTATATGTATGTATACACACACACACACACACACACACACACACACACACACACACACACACACACACACACACACACACACTTATTTTTAGTAACAATGATAAAAAAAAAAATATAATAACAAACCAAGCTGTGGACTATGAAAAATAGTATATTTACGTGGTTAAGAATATGATAAACAGTTCCAAATAACTGTGATCTCTATATTAAGAAAATATACATTTTCGCACAATTAGTGTTGTTTGCACACCAAATTGAAATTTTTATATTTTCCTATATTCCCGTATTCACACTTGATTTTTATCGTGGAGAAAATATTTATTTCCATGGAATCCCTATCCTCCCTATATATTGCTAGATATGTGGACATACAGTGCACATTACAGTTTTGTTTATCATAATTTTATCAAGTTATAGTCAGTTCACTGATTCATAAATATACAAACGAGCCTGGAGCGTTCAGTAGTAAAGATTTTATTGGGCAAATAATATTTTACAGGCGTCCGTTTTACATATATATATATATATATATATATATATATATATATATATATATATATATATATATATATAGCACTAGATAGCCCGCTACTAACATATGCGGTAGACAGATAGCTCCCATCAATCTCTCCAGAACGTACAAGCCAGAGTATAATCAAGCATCATTTTATACAACATTAATATACAGTGTATATAACATAGCACAAGCACCTTAAAATAAACTGATGAACGATACAAAAATACTATACCTGATAAGGGCGATGCAGACAACATCTTCATGTTATAGACATATACCGTTCAAATAATAATCTATGGTAATATTGATGTTCATCAACCTTATGTATTTGAGTACATTATTAGTAGTGTTTGTGTGCAGTCCAATCTGGAAAACATTAAAGTGTAGAATGCCCGGCTATGACTTGGAAGGCGCTAGTGTTATCCTAGCAGCACTGAAATGGAAGAATCTGGGATCAGCAATTTCAAAAGTAGTAGGGTGAATGATTGACCAAAGTGGGCTTTCATCAAATACAACACTGAGTATTGGCTTAAATGAAAATGCATAGTAGTGAATTTCTGCCTCCCTTCTCCTCCTACGCTGGCTGACTCCCTCCTTTCATGTGGTGTCATTGCAATATGCCGTAAGGAGCAAGTGTTTCTATGTTTTAATGCCCCGTTTACAGCCATGGTGCATGGTGCCATAAATCTTGCTTGGCCATAAATGACAAAAAAATTGGTATTCAGAAGAGGCCACCCGGTCTTATAGCCCTTTATATTTCTGGCTTATCCTATTTTTCTGTGTTATTGAACCTCACAATATTCTTGTGGCTGTGAAACATTCATCTTATGTTTTATAACACCTGGATTTTGGCTAAAGGTTTTCAGTTGCGTTTATAATGAGGCTAATGCCAGTTAATCCCTGTTATAAAAAGAATAATACTTCTGTTGGGGAAAATTATGCTTGTAAAACGTATAGTGCGGCCATTGCAGAGCTGTTCTCGCTACCAGAAAAAGGAATCCCCTCAACCTATGTATGCTTTTATCATATAACCCCTCCTGTTTAATACATATATGAATTTATTCCAATTTGATATTTCAATATCATCCAGCCAGACGGTACATAATAGCTTCTCCGCTCAAGGCTGCAGACACAATACATACATTAATAATTCAGTGTACCAGTACACACCTATTCCTCACTGACGGGTGAAAACATAAAACCAAAATTCGTTTTAAGATGCAAAAAAATGATTCGATGAAATTAGCGAATTAAATGAAAGAGCAGTAAAAAACGATTTTAAACAGACTTTAAGTCGTAGGCTGTCATTCATTCATTAGCATCATTCTCCAGAACGCCAGTGACGCCTACTTTCACAGGGTCCTAGATCCTCCTCCCTCCATTTTTTCATGTTATTTTATTTTTCTTTCCATGTCTACCCCATCTCCCTAGACTTTAAATGTCTTTCTCTCTTTTTTTCTACCCCCACACATCCCTGTTCCCAGATGAATATTCTGCTTGGAATCTAGCATCATTCAGCAGGCAATATTTGTAAGAAACATACCATTTTTTTGTGTCTGTGGAACTACATTTGGAAAGCCCTGTGAGTTGATATCCCTTATCTTTGTGACCGGGGTCGCCCATATGTAACCTTAGGGGTTGTCCAGTTTTTTTGGCAGACATTTCTTGTTCAGATTTCCTGAGCGCTGTTCTCATCCTGGGGTCGTGTTGTGCCTGGTGTTGGTAGGTGATAGAGCAGGAGGGGTGCTGGTGCTGTCCTTGCCCCTTCATTATGCCTGGGAATTAGCAGGGGTGGGGGGACCCAGATCTGCTGGTTCTGGAGCCGAACTGGAGGACAGTCTTCTGAGTTCCGCGTCAGTCGTCAGAATCCAAGGTAAGGCGGCCAGAAATCCTCTATCACTTCTGAATGGTGGAGTTTATGTCCCAGTGATTTATGACCATAGTCTTAAATCTCGGTTCAAGAAGAGTTCACAGGCTCAAGCTTCCTTTCAAGAAATGACTGATACGCATAGTTTGCTAATACAGGCTGTTTTCTCGTCTCCACACAGTTTCTTTCCATATCTGTCCACTGAATCTGAGAGATTACTTTTTTCTTTTCTTTTCCTTTTTTTTTTTTTTATTATTATTATTATTGTTCCCTCCAAACATTGTTTTCCAGGTGTAGGATAAATAACACTATTCCTCTGTAAAAATATAATTATATTAAAAATACCAAACTGGTTGTGTTAAGAATATTTGTAAAATGATCATTTTTAAACCATTCATAAGACAAAATCAAATGTAATATCAGCAATCTAACCTGTAATTCCATTACTTTTTATTGCTTCTTCCTTGTGCAGTGTTGGGAAATTTGAATACTATATCCAATAGATAGCTGGATTTATTTTGGTGGAAGACTAGAGATTGCAATATAAATCATGAAATATTATTGATATGCCACTTTAAGGACTAGACATCATCAGTAGTCCTCATGCCAGCCCTTTGTCAAGATTTTAGGGGTTAATAAAAGCGCATTGATATATGGCTTTCCAGTTCATTGTCTTCATAGACCAGTTATTATATGTTATATTAAATATTTCACTGGCCTTGAGGGTCTCTGATAGACTTGCAGGGCTGTTCAGCAGCGGTAATGGCCAATCAATCTATGGCTGTATTGTTTTATTTAAAATATTGAATCTATCACTGACATTATATTAATGAACAATGGAAAAACTTTGACACTCCTAAAAAGTTTTATTTAGTTTTAGATCTCACTTAGGGCCTATCAAATGTCCCTTAATAAGAATAAATCTACATAACTAATAAATTAAGGATTATTAAAGACTCTTATTAGATCCATAAAATTAAGTTATGGGAGTAATATCTACATAAACTCATTATTATTAGTATAACCATTATTACAATAATAATAATAATAATAATAATAATAATAATAATAATAATAATAATCTATTAATCATAATCTAAGTGACAAATGTATAATGCATCATTTTTAGCCAACAATCTACTTTTATCCCTAACTATTATTTGAGTATTTTAAAATAAAAGTGCCTGAAATGTAGCTGACTTATTTCTATATAAGCTTGCTATTTGCTTTCTAAGGCATTTTGAATGCGCTGCTTTTGTGTTGTGGCTAAGTTTAAATAGTTATTTGGAGATAGGTAAACATGAAGATTTAACAAAAGATAGAGAGGAACCTAGCTGTTTTTTATGGCTTGTGTTTCCATCATCTAGTCTCTCGCTAGCCAAATGACCCCCATACATCAAATTACAGAGCAGTTGCACAGACAGAACCTATTATCGTTAGGGGCTGCACAGAAAGTTCATGCCGTGGTCATGGAGATGGACGCTGCTGGTCTTTCTGGTTCCTGGTGTTTTTTCAAATCCATCATGTTCTAACAGGTAGAATTGTCTTCTATTTATTAGGACTAATAACATTACAAGGCAACTTATAGGTTATTATTATTTATTTTATTATAATTATTATTTTTTATAAAGATTATACTTAGTTAATGAATTGTATACTTACTGTGTTATCCAAGTGTGCATGTTAGGATAGGAAAGATCATAGGATTTGTAGAATATATGTGTTGACCTAGTACTTATCATATATGTGCCACAGAAATATCAGTGCTTTAGATGTGATATTCCCTGTCTGTTTGCGACAAACGAATATAAGTTACTCAGAAGTACAGAAGTATCCTGTAATCAAGACAGACTGTAGCAAATAGCAAAAGTGAAAGATGCAAACTGGAATACTGTAGCAGTCTAACGAATACACAAATAACTTTGTTACAAGAACCCAAATTATTATTATTATTATTATTATTATTATTATTATTATTAATATTATCGTCATTGTAATATAGCATAATTGTATGCATCAGGGATCATTATACATTTCAAAGTCTTTGTTATATTTGGGATTCTGGTCTGTAGGCCTGCATTTGATGTATGATATTTTGATAAATGAATGTTTACTGAGGCCGTCCCGTACTTTAAGTTTACAATACCGTGTGATTTACAAAGCGGCCCAAGTTCTGAGGTTATCATTTTAACATGGGCTTTATCAGATTGGATACACAAGCTGTGCAAGCAAGATATATTTATTAAGACTATTGTGTGTAACCATTATTTTTCTTAAGAAAGTTAGTGAATCATCAACCTAAACATTATTTATTTGAATTTATACCAACAAAGGTATTCCAAAGTAATAGACTGTGGTGCCTAGATACATAATGTACTAGCATCTGTATGCATTTCAGATTTAATTTCCATGTATTTGTCACTATACATGTGTCAAATATATATATAACATGTATGTTTAATGTATAGATCGATTAGTATATTATTATGCATGTGTATACCTTTCTATATCGATAGATAGATAGATGGATAGATAGATAGATAGATAGATAGATAGATAGATAGATAGATAGATAGATAGATAGATAGATAGATAGATTGTTGTCTGAGTACGTATTTGTACTGGAAAATACTTCTATATGGTGTAGTCAGTATATATGCATGGTAATACTTATAAGCTCTCTCTCTCTCTCTCTCTCTCTCTCTCTCTCTCTCTCTTCTCCTCTATCTCTTTCCATATACCCTCACAAACATTAAGCTTCCCAGTATACACCAGTGGGATATCTATCTATCTATCTATCTATCTATCTATCTATCTATCTATCTATCTATCTATCTATCTATCTATCTATCTATCTATCTATCTATCTGTCCCTGATTATGTACACACATGCTGGTACATGCAGTGGCATGACATATGTACTTGCTATGTGTGTGTTGATGGGTTGCTGGGAGGAGGTAGGAGGTGTGTGAGTGAACAGTCCAGGATGTGATGTACTTATTCAAAGTGCATTTAACTGTAATTTTTGGCCCAATGCAAATGCGTTGGACGTTAGTGAGAAGCCCTATCATCTTAATACACACTTTTCAATATTGCTGAAGACTTTTTCCTTTATGGCTTTCATGTCACTTAGCTATTGTAAGTAAGATGGATCTCTCCCATTTCTTCACTGTAGCCTGCTTCTTCCCCACCACAGGTCTGAGCAGGGCGGCCATTGGACGAGCAGCGCCACGTGACAGAGGGGTGCCAATGTTACTCTTCACGGGTGTCAGGACCCTGTCAGTTTGTGAAATAAATATTGGGAAACAACGAAATGCAAAAAGCGACCTACTACGACAGCTCTGCGATCTATGGCGGATACCCCTACCAAGGAGCAAATGGTTTCACTTATAATGCAAGTCAGCAGCAATACCCCCCTGCCTCATCCCTGCTGGAGAGTGACTATCACCGGCCTGCCTGTTCGCTGCAGTCCCCTGGCGGCACAGGGCCACACCACAAAGCCAATGACATCAACGAAAGTTGTATGAGAGCCATTAGCAGTCAATCTAACCCAGTCCCGGTCATCTCAGACCAGCAGCAGCACACACCACCCTCTCTGTCCCCGCCACAGAATGCCACTAATGCAGCCACAGCATCCACCACCAAGGCCACCAACATCACCTCACCCACCATGTCAAAGCAGATATTCCCATGGATGAAGGAATCTCGGCAGAATACAAAGCAGAAAGCAACAGGGAGCTCCAGCTCAGGTAATGTCCCCCCTCAGACAGCCCAGCACACACTTGATGCACAGGCGTGGAGCCTGTTGGTTAACTTGCTGGTGTGGTATGGATGGGGTTATGTAAAGGAAGACAGTCCCATTCCTTGTACTACGCAAAATACGGTATTTTAACCCTTCCAACACGAGCTTAACAATGCACAGCTAAAGGAAATACTGTTGGTGACAAAAATATTGCCTTGCCAACCCATTAGAACTATAATTGGGTTCAAAATCCAAATTTAATGACTATATTATGACAGGTGTAGCTTGATTTTTATTTATTTCCCTTCATTTCTTATTATTGTGCCACTGGGTCAGCAACCTACAATCAAGACATGGCACATAAAAATTTAGAAATATATAGGAATATATAATTAGATGTCATAAACATTGAATACTAATCCATGTACATATATAATGTTAAGTAGCGACGAATTAATAGCTGCTATTAATTAGAATAACAACTTGTTTCGTGGTGTTTATTAGTGTGCACTGACCTTAATAATAATAATAATAATAATGTAAATTCAGAATAAAGTGGCTGAATCATTTGAATCCAGCAACTTGCCCCCCATACCTGGCAAAAACATAAGCCGTCATAACCATTCCATTTCTCAGTTCAATTCAATTTTCAAGTGCAGGTCACATGTTAAATACAGAAGTAGAGGACTGAATATGTCTGATTTCTACAAATCACTTCGTTCAGTTCTGTTTATAAAATAGAAGTGAAGTGATGAAGTTTAGGTAAAGTGTTCCATGTCTAAGCATTGTGACTAAAATATAACAGCGAGGTAGCCTCAGTTGAAATACAGATAACACTCTGTCAGACATATACCAGCTGTGGTAATGACAATTAATTTTTGATACAATTATTCGAGATAATTAGATTTCATCTAATATAGAGGCACTGCAGTTCAGGAATATATTGCAAGCTCATCTAATATGATGGCCTGACAGTTTGGTTCATTTTATGATTAGAGATAAGAAATTCGAGTGTGGCATGTACTTGGTTAAAAGCAATGCATGCAATATTTACAGCAGATCACCTTCAGATTACAGACTTGGCTATCTGCACAATGTGGGTAAAAACCTTAACAAAACTGCACTCCTATATACACTGCATGGTATTCTCTCTCTCTCTCTCTCTCTCTCTCTCTCTCTCTCTCTCTCTCTCTCTCTCTCTCTCTCTCTCTCTCTCTCTCCCTCCCTCCCTCTCTCCCTCTCTTTCTCTCCCCCTCCCTATCCTACTCCCTTCTCTGTCCCTTTCTCCCTCCCTCTCAGCTTTCATTTTCCCTCACTGTGCGCATGCGCGGCAGTACTTCCTCAGTACATTGTTATATTATTTATTAATTTATTCGGTATTAATTCACTTTTTCTTAATTGAGACCTTCTTCGGAATTGCAATGCAAGATATATATTGAGAGCTTTATTGAGATGATAATAGGCATAGTGGGTGGCGTGGTGTAACAATATAGATGTGGATATACACCTCAGCATTTTCCCCATAAACCACAGTGTTCTCTCAGAGCTAGCAGCTGAATAACGACTATTGTTCTCAGTGTATGAAACCCATTCTTTAAAAATGCCAGCATTATTACCATCTTAAGGTTATTTGTGAATTGTATCTGTGTTTCACAAAATATAACTGCATCTTGTTGTGTCAGTGTGACCACAATGTCACACTTGGCAGGATAGCAGAGTTACCACCACCATCTGGCTTGCCCTGCTACATTACCGTGTATAAGGACGAGGAGAGAAGCCATCTTATTCAAACACAGCAAAAAACATGTGGTCCTTTTATATAGGGATCCATAGAAAGAGACAGGGCATCTTAATGCAGACTAATCGTTACCAGGAGATGGGAAAACGCTGTGCTGTTGTGTTTTCTGTGTCTTCCCCCATAGCCTGAGCGCGTTTTATTATTTCTAAATTAATCCTTGGTGACTTTGGTTAATATATGTGTTATTTATTAATTGCTAATCATATAATAATAATAATAATAATAATAATAATAATAATAATAATAATAACAACACCATCATTCATAATGAATGTAATGTTATTAACATATGAAATGATTTAGGGCAGTTTGGATTTGCGTCGGTACTAGGTATAAATCTCTGGAAAATACCATTTTACATTAGATTTACTGCCGTAGTTGATTCTGGATGGGAGACCTAATTGATAATTAGCAACATTTAAACTCTATTTTCTAACAAATTCTTACTGGCCCCACGGTTCTTAACTGTGCAAATGGTTACGGTTGCTATTTATGTGTGTTTTATGCATTTTTTGTTTTGTTTTTAATTGCATGGTCCCTGCAGGTGAGAGCTGTGCTGGAGACAAGAGCCCCCCAGGGCAATCCTCTTCCAAAAGAGCCCGCACGGCTTACACAAGTGCCCAGCTGGTTGAACTGGAAAAAGAGTTCCACTTTAATAGATACCTATGCCGGCCTAGAAGAGTGGAGATGGCGAACTTGCTCAACCTCACAGAGAGGCAGATCAAGATCTGGTTCCAAAATCGACGCATGAAATATAAAAAGGATCAGAAAGGGAAAGCCATGATGACGTCATCGGGTGGCCCCTCACCTTGCAGGAGCCCTGTGCCACCGCCAGCTGTTGGAGGGTACCTAAACTCTATGCATACTCTGGTAAACAGTGTCCCCTATGAGCCTCAGTCGCCTCCACCGTTCAACAAACCACATCCAAACGCCTATGGTGTGCCTGCTCCATATCACAGCCCCCATAACAGCTGCCCCCCTCATCAGAAGAGATACACAGGGACTGCTGCTGTCACCCCAGAATATGACACACATCCACTCCAAGGCAGCGGTGGCTATGGCAATCCTCACGTACAGGGAAGCCCCGTCTATGTAGGGGGCAATTATGTTGAATCCATGACTAATTCAGGGCCTTCCATGTTCGGTCTATCTCATCTGTCTCATTCCTCTAATATGGACTACAACGGACCTGGACCAATGAACAGTAGTCACCATCATGGACCTTGTGACTCTCACCCATCTTACACAGACTTATCTTCTCAGCATAGTTCTCAGGGAAGACTTCAGGAAGCTCCCAAACTGACACATTTGTAATGGACACAAATACACTTAGGGGAACTCAATTACAAGTTCCTTTAAAACAACCTCTCCCACCCCACTCCACCCCACCCCCTTTATATATATTTTATTTTTATTTGTCAGCAATATTAATTGCATTTTGTTTTGTTTTGGTTTCATGGTGCATTTCGCCCTTCATGGACATTATTTGATGCAGATGACTTTTTTTTGTATTTTATTTTCACTTTTATCAAACAGGGTATAAGAACAAATTTTATAAGAAAACGAAACGTTTATTAATTTGTTCCTACATGTCTCCCCTCCATGGGAGCAAATGAAAATTTCATTGCACTTCTTTTAAATTGCTAGACAAATTTAAAAAAGCGCTTGGGCAGGGTCAGCCTGGATCATGATTATACTTGTACGTCATTAATGTGTGTATGCTGGTGCATATATTCCGGTTAATTTATTGTATTTTTCTTCTGCAAACTAAAATATCGAACTGTTTACATATTATTTATCCCATCTTCATATTTATAAACAATATATACCCTTAAAAATTCAGGTCGTGGTATTGGCCTTTTGTTTGATGGGATAATGGCACAGGGAGCGACATTTAAAAGAATTAATTCCCTTTTAAGTTGCAATAAAATCGTACAGAAAAAAAATAATAGTGAGAAATTGTATATTTGCTATAAACACCACGCAATTAAAAAAAATAGCCATGAAAGGAGTAATATTTTATTTATACACCTCAACATATATGTATGTGTGTGTATATGTATGTGTGTGCGTTTGTATACACACACACACACACACACACACACACACACACACACACACACACACACACACACACACACACACACACCATGTTAGTGATCATATACTGTGAATCGCCCACCATTTTCCCCATAAAACTAAATTATCACTTTAGCAGAAAAACATTCACTGTCAGGCACAATAAATGCAGCCTGTCTTCTAACACGGAGAAAGAGAGAGAGGGTGTTGGACAAGATCTGTTTGAATGCAGTTGCTAGTGATTGATAAGATGGCTGATAATGGAGGTCCGGTAGGTAATAGCTGAGTGCTGATGGGTTTCCTACGCCATGTTATGCTCCAATCTGCAACATCAGCTCCGAGGCATCTGTTCACACGGACTGGCTTCTTGATGCCTCTTCTGGGGCGCTCTTTGTAGGAAATCACATATTACTCCTACACTTTTCCCTAGCAATGAGAAAATGGACAATTCCGTGGGTGGCTCTGTTGTTAGATAAAAATAAAAGAACACACAATAGACAAAATAGACAAACGGATAATGCGGCCATGAATGTAATGCAATCTATGTATGTATGCGTTTCTAACACAGAATATATGTGTGTGTGTGTGTGTGTGTGTGTGTGTGTGTGTGTGTGTGTGTGTGTGTGTGTGTGTGTGTGTGTGTGTGTGTGTGTGTGTGTGTGTGTAAAATCCCATATTGAATTGATAACCCCCTCTCCTCGAATTTTTTAAAATTGATGTCGACATACAAAGCACAACGATTTTTTTTCAGATAATTCTATAGCTATGATTTGGCTAAATTAATATATTTTGCATTGAAAAGAATTGCCACATGCATGTCCCTCATTATTGGTATATAATAACTCTGCCGTTTAATAGTCAGCAATATTCACTGGAAAAAATAATGATCATCTTTATTTATATTTTATAGTCTAGAAAGATAATAAGCGTTCCTGTAAATAATTCAGAATAAGTTAAAGCGGTTATACTGTAGTATTGGGTTCCAAGTATACATTACATCAGCTATATAAAGGTCTGATCCAATAGTCTCAAAAAAAGTAAAAAATATATAATGGTGTGTGTGTGAGTTCAGTTACAATGTATCACTGAAACATTCCCCTTACTACATTAACAGATGATCCTCAAGGGCATGCGTTTACAATTGAAGGGCATGATGTATTATTTTAATTCTGCTCCTGGTTACCATATGTCGAAGGCACATTATACATTGCTGGACAATTTAAACATGTCTAATATTATTCTACTCTTCTACTTATAAAATACCGGTCCTAAACTGTTGGGTGAATTTCGTTCGGATATTTTATTTTGTTTGTACACTTATTGAATGGTTTTGATGTGGAGACAGAAAAATTCTTTGTTCCCTGCTCCCTGAAGCTGTAGGGGAAGGGAGCATGGATTTTAAGACTACTTACACCCACACACATTAGACCCACAAAGCCATTGCATCTGCACATCTCCCTCTATCAGAAACACTCATTTTCTAGTATATTTAGTTTAAATTCCCTTCTTCATCCGCAGATTCCGCGGAGACATAACACAAAGGAAAGGTGCATTACCTGGATATGAAAAATATCCCATCTCTCATAAGAAGGAAGGAGAAGGTAAAACTCTTCTTTACTTGCATTTCTCACTCAAACCTCTTTCCCAGTAACATTTGATCTTGGAAGAAACAAGAAGCTTTAAATGTGATCTTTAAGGCCAGAAGCTGTCAAACCATTTGGCAAGCAAGATTGATCACACACAGACTTCCTTCCAGCTTTGTTTGGAATAAAAGCAAGAAAATTAAAAACCTTCCATCTAACTACTGCGTTTGTATTCCTATAGTCTGAAAACGCGGTTGAAAATAGCATTTTTGTAGAATATCCAGAGATCCAAAAGATCTACTCTGTGTATGTACAGCTTATTTTTGTCTCAAGCTGCTTACAAGTATAACAACACTGCCCAGTCATTTATTTTACCTCAAGACCTTTTCACAAAGATTCTTTAAAGGAGCTGTAAAGGCAAAACATTTATTCCTCAAGATGGGAAATCGAGCAGGGGCATCATTAGTTATTTATTCTTATGTGTGTGTGTGTGTGTGTGTGTGTG